>NC_048570.1:12216022-12503522 GCF_013265735.2 Oncorhynchus mykiss
AGTCCCTGGTCCTGTTGGGAGATATTCTAGTCCCTGGTTCTGTTGGGAGATATTCTAGTCCCAGGTCCTGTTGGGAGATATTCTAGTCCCTGGTCCTGTTGGGAGACATTCTAGTCCCTGGTCCTGTTGAGAGATATTCTAGTCCCTGGTCCTGGTCAGAGATATTCTAATCCCAGGTCCTGTTGGGCGTTATTCTAGTCCCTGGTCCTGTTGGGAGATATTCTAGTCCCTGGTTCTGTTGGGAGATATTCTAGTCCCAGGTCCTGTTGGGAGATATTCTAGTCCCTGGTCCTGTTGTCAGCACATCCTAGTTGGAGACTGTCCCTAGTGGTTCTTCACTATATATATATATATAAAACTGGGCTCTTCACTTCAACCTCTTCCCCTGGTCCTGCTGATGGAGGGGAACCTGCACTTGGCTGAGCAGCCTGATTGAATCCAGCTGGTAATCGTCCATTTGCCCTGGCTGTTATCAGTTTTTGATTTACTTAATAATGCTGTCTGCGGCCCTGACCCACAGAGCAGAGTCAGGTGCTGAAGCTGTCAGTCCCACTTGCTGTCACCTAGGCAACGCTAAGACTGTCAGTCAAACAGCGTGAAGTGGTCGCTTACAGAACCATGTATGCATGTGGCTCCGGTCCCCACAGCCCATCCACTGTGATGGTCCATCTTGTTGCCATTTGTCTCTCTGGTCTCCTTGATCAGAGCAACACTGGGACTGAAACACCATGAAACATGACACATACAGTATCTGACATACACCTTTCAGAGAGAAGAGAAGAGACGGTGGGGGGAAGGATGATATAGAGAGACAGAGAGCAAGAAAGACATTCAGACACAAATACAGACAGAAAGAGAGAGACAGAGAGAGAGTGAGAGAGCGAGAGAGAGAAAGAAATAGAGAGAGAAAGAGAGAGAGATAGAGAGAAAAGAGGGGGGAGATGATATAGAGAGACAGAGAGCAAGAAAGACATTCAGACACAAATACAGACAGAAAGAGAGAGACAGAGAGAGAGTGAGAGAGCGAGAGAGAAATAAATAGAGAGAGAAAGAGAGAGAGATAGAGAGAAAAGAGGGGGGAGATGATATAGAGAGACAGAGAGCAAGAAAGACATTCAGACACAAATACAGACAGAGAGAGACGGAGACAGAGCGAGAGAGAGCGAGCGAGAGAAGGAAAGAGAGAAAGACAGAGCGATAACGAGAGAGAGAAAGAGAGTGAGAGAGAGAGAGAAAAGAGAGCAGAGTCCATTTCATGTCCAACAAGAGGTGGTTGCATATTTCAAAGGGCTCAACATTAAATATTAACCTGGTCAGGCTGTCTCTACATAATCTGTCTTAATGAAGCTAAAGTGCTCTCCCTACTTTAGATACAGCCTTACGCAGCGAGGCAACGTCTGAGTTGACTTCAACCAGAGCAAAGTGAACTGCAGACTGTATATGTGTGTATCAGTGTGTTACAGTGGGTATTTGAGTATGTTTGTATCGGTGTGTTACAGTGGGTTTTTGATTATGTGTGTATCAGTGTGTTACAGTGGGTATTTGATTATGTGTGTATCAGTGTGTTACAGTGGGTATTTGATTATGTGTGTATCAGTGTGTTACAGTGGGTTTTTGATTATGTGTGTATCAGTGTGTTACAGTGGGTATTTGAGTATGTACTGTGCATTCGGAAAGTATTAAAACCCCTTGACTTTCTCCTAATTTTGTTACGTTACAGCCTTATTCTAAAATGTATTCAATAGTTTTTTTCCCCATCCTCAATCTACACACAATACCCCATAATGACAAAGCAAAAACAGGTTTTTACAAATGCTAGCAAATGTATTAAAAATAAAGACTGAAATATCACATTTACTCAATACTTTGTTGAAACACCTTTGGCAGCAATTACAGCCTCAAGTCTTCTTTGGTATGACGCGACAAGCTTGTATTTGGGGAGTTTCTTCCATTCTTCTCTGCAGATCCTCTTAAGCTCTGTCAGGTTTGATGCGGAGCGTCGCTGCAAAGCTATTTCAAGGTCTCTCCAGAGATGTTCGATTGGGTTCAAGTCTGGGCCACTCAAGGACATTCAGAGACTTGTCCTGAAGCCACTCCTACAGTGTCTTGGCTGTGTACTTAAGGTTGTTGTCCTGTTGGAAGGTTAACCTTCACCCCAGTCTGAGGTCCTGTTCACTCTGGAGCATCCCCACAGCATGATGCTGCAACCACCATGCTTCACTTTAGGGATGTTGCCAGCTTTCCTCCAGATGTGACGCTTGGCATTCAGGCCAAAGAGTTCATTCTTGGTTTCATCAGACCAGAGAATATTCTTTTATTTTATTTTTTATTTTACATCCTAAACATACAATATACTTGCAGTGAAGCCACTCAACAGCTACACCACACCAGTCATCCAACAGACTCCCATTCAGAGCAACACACAGAAGCATCCAGGGGTCAATGCCCTGCTCAAGGGCACGTCGACAGATCTCCCACGAGGCCAAAAGAAACGGGGACGCGAACCCTCCAAGATTCCCCCACAGTTCCCCATAGCTGTCCCTCAACCATTCAAAACCCCTCCCACAGTCACACCCCCAAGAAAAGTTTATAAAAAAGA
Organism: Oncorhynchus mykiss; assembly: GCF_013265735.2. NCBI lineage: Eukaryota > Metazoa > Chordata > Actinopteri > Salmoniformes > Salmonidae > Oncorhynchus > Oncorhynchus mykiss. The sequence continues at coordinate 12,218,622 of NC_048570.1, forward strand.
AAATAATAAAAAAGAAAATGAATTCCATTCCCCAAGAACCTCCCCATTCCCCAAGAACCTCCCCATTCCCCAAGAACCTCCCCATTCCCCAAGAACCTCCCCGATGCAATAATAGAGAGAATAATAACAACCAAGAAAATGAACTCATGAGAAAAAAGAAAGAGACAATAGAAAACAGAAAACAACAATGCAAAAAAATGACAAAGGACATCAAGGACAACTGTATATGTTTGAGTGCATGCCTGGCACTATTTACATACAGTTGAAGTCGGAAGTTTACATACACTGAGAATGGAATCATTAATACTCGTTTTTCAACCTCTCCACAAATGTCTTGTTAACAAACTATTGTTTTGGCATGTCGGTTAGGACATCTACTGTGTGCATGACACAAGTAATTTTTCCAAGAATTGTTTACAGACAGATTATTTCACTTATAATTCACTGTAATCACAATTCCAGTGGGTCTGAAGTTTACATACACTAAGTTGACTGTGCCTTTAAACAGCTTGGAAAATTCCAGAAAATTATGTCATGGCTTTAGAAGCTTCTTCAATTCTGCCAAATGGAGATGTACCTGTGTATGTATTTCAAGGCCTACCTTCAAACACAGTGCCTCTTTGCTTGACATCATGGGAAAATCAAAAGAAATCAGCCAAGACCTAAAAAAAAAAATATTATAGACCTCCACATGTCTGGTTCATCCTAGGGAGCAATTTCCAAACGCCTGAAGGTAAAATGTTCATCTGTACAGACAATAGTAAGCAAGTATAAACACCATGGAACCACGCAGCCGTCATACCGCTCAGGAAGGAGACACGTTCTGTCTCTTAGAGATGAACGTACTTTGGTGTGAAAAGTGCAAATCAAACCCAGAACAACAGCAAATGACCTTGTGAAGATGCTGGAGGAAACAGGTACAAAAGTATCTATATCCACAGTAAAACGGGTCCTATATCAACATAACCTGAAAGGCCGCTCAGCAAGGAAGAAGCCACTGCTCCAAAACCGCCATAAAAAAGCCGAAACGTTTGACCCAAGTTAAACAATTTAAAGGCAATGCTACCAAATACTAATTGAGTGTATGTAAACTTCTGACCCACTGGGAATGTGATGCAAGAAATAAAATATTAAATAAATGATTCTCTCTATTATTCTGACGTTTCACATTCTTAAAATAAAGTGGTGATCCTAACTGACCTAAGACAGGGAATTTTTACTCGGATTAAATGTATTTGGCTAAGGTGTATGTAAACTTCCGATTTCAACTGTATGTGTGTCCGTGTATGTGTGTATTTGAATGAGAGTGTGTGTATATGCAAGTGTTCAAACACCTGCACGGCATCAGCCTCAGGCAAACCAGCATTAGCTGTAAAAACACTGCCCCTCGGTGTCATTCAAACTGACTATTTATTATGTTCTATTTTGACTTTATTTTGTAATACTTTATCTTTGACCATCATTCGATCTCCCACCCAGCAACTCCACTCCCATTTGTCTTCAATTCTACATCCCAACCCTCAGCTTCCCTAAGCCCATCCCACCGATCTCTGCTGGCCACCCTCTTCGGATTTCTATGCAACATACACTACTGTTCAAAAGTTTGGGGCCACTTAGAAATGTCCTTGTTTTTGAAAGAAAAGCTAATTTTTTGTCCATTAAAATAACATCAAATTGATCAGAAATACAGTGTAGACATTGTTAATGTTGTAAATGACTATTGCAGCTGGAAACGGCTGATTTTTTATAGAATATCTACATAGGTGTACAGAGGCCCATTATCAGCAACCATCACTCCTGTGCTCCAATGGCACGTTGTGTTAGCTAATCCAAGTTTATCATTTTAAAAGGCTAATTGAGCATTAGAAAACCCTTTTGCAATTATGTTAACACAGCTTAAAACTGTTGTCTGATTAAAGAAGCAATAAAACTGGCCTTATTTTGACTAGTTGAGTATCTGGAGCATCAGCATTTGTGGGTTTGATTACAGGCTCAAAATGGCCAGAAACAAAGCACTTTCTTCTGAAACTCATCAGTCTATTCTTGTTCTGAGAAATTAAGGCTATTCCATGCAAGAAATTGCCAAGAAACTGAATATCTCATACAAAGCTGTATACTACTCCCTTCACAGAACAGTGCAAACTGGCTTTAACCAGAATAGAAAGAGGAGTGGGAGGCCCCGGTGCACAACTGAGCAAGAGGACAAGTACATTAGTGTCTAGTTTGAGAAACAGACGCCTCACAAGTCCTCAACTGGCAGCTTCATTAAATAGTACCCGGAAAACACCAGTCTCAACAGTGAAGAGGCGACTTCAGGATGCTGGCCTTCTAGGCAGAATTGCAAAGAAAAATACATATCTTAGACTGGCCAATAAAAATGTAATATTAAGATGGGCAAAAGAACAACAGACACTGGACAGAGGAACTCTGCCTAGAAGGCCAGCATCCCTGAGTCGCCTCTTCACTGTTGACATTGAGACTGGTGTTTTGCGGGTGCTATTTAATGAAGCTGCCAGTAGCAAGAAAAAGTATGTGAACCCTTTGGAATTACAGTGCCTTGCAAAAGTTTTCATCCCCCTTGGCATTTTTCCTATTTTGTTGCACTACAACCTGTAATTTAAATGGATTTTTATTTTGTATTTCATGTAATGGACATACACGAAATAGTCCAAATTGGTGAAGAGAAATGAAAAAAATAACTTAAACTTAAAACTTAAAAAATACAAACGGAAAAGTGGTGCGTACATATGTATTCACCCCCTTTGCTATGAACTCCCTAAATAAGATCTGGTGCAGCCAATTACCTTCAGAAGACACATAATTAGTTAAATAAAGCCCACCTGTGTGCAATCTAAGTGTCACATGATCTGTCACATGATCTCAGTATATATACACCTGTTCTGAAAGGCCCCATAGTCTGTAACACCACTAAGCAAGGGGCATCACCAAGCAAGCGGCACCATGAAGACCAAGGAGCTCTCCAAACAGGTCAGGGACAAAGCTGTGGAGAAATACAGATCAGAGTTGGGTTATAAAAAAATATCAGAAACTTTGAACATCCCACGGAGCATCATTAAATCCATTATCAAAAAATGGAAAGAATATGGCACTACAACAAACCTGTCGAGAGGGCCTCCCACCAAGACTCACGGACCAGGCAAGGAGGGCATTAATCAGAAAGAGACCAAAGATAACCCTGAAGGAGCTGCAAAGCTCCACAGCGGAGATTGGAGTATCTGTCCGTAGGACCACGTTAAGCCGTATACTCCACAGAGCTGGGCTTTACAGAAGAGTGTCCAGAAAAAAATGTTTGGTGTTCGCCAAAAGGCATGTGGGAGACTCCCCAAACCATATGGAATAAGGTAATAGTTATGCACGCTCAAGTTCTGTTATTTCTGTCTTATTTCTTGATTGTTTCACAATAAAAAATATCTTGCATCTGTAAAGTGGTAGGCATGTTGTGTAAATCAAATGATACAACCCCCCCCAAAAACTATTTTAATTCCAGGTTATAAGGCAACAAAATAGGACAAATGTCAAGGGGGTGAATACTTTCTCAAGCCACTGTACCTGGATTTCTGCATAAATTGGTCATCAAATTTGATCTGATCTTCATCTAAGTCACAACAATAGACAGTGTGCTTTAACTAATAACACACAAATTATTGTATTTTTGTTGTCTTGAGTACATAATTTAAACATTCACAGTGTAGGTTGGAAAAACTGAACCCCTAGGCTAATGACTTTTCCAAAAGCTAATTAGAGTCAGCAGTCAGCTAACCTGGAGTCCAATTAATGAGACAAGATTGGAGATGTTGGTTAGAGCTGCCTTGCCTTATAAAAAAACATTTGCGTTTGCTATTCACAAGAAGCATTGCCTGATGTGAACCATTCCTCAAACAAAAGAGATCTCAGAAGACCTAAGATTAAGAATTGTTGACTTGCATAAAGCTGGAAAGGGTTACAAAAGTATCTCTAAAATCCTTGATGTCCATGGTAAGCAAAATTGTCTATAAATGGAGAAAGTTAAGCATTGTTGCTTCAACCCCTACGAGTGGCCGTCCTGCAAAGATGACTGCAAGAGCACAGCATTGAATGCTCAATGAGGTTAAGAAGAATCCTAGAGTGTCAGCTAAAGACTTACAGAAATCTCTGGAACATGCTAACATCTCTGTTGACCAGTTTAGTGTTTTACGTATCATCACAAGAATGGTGTTCATGGGAGGTCACCACGGAAGAAGCCACTGCTGTCCAAAAAAAACATTGCTGCACGTCTGAAGTTTGCAAAAGTGCACCTGGATGTTCCATAGCGTTACTGGCAAAATATTCTGTGGACAGATGAAACTACAGTTGGGTTGTTTGGAAGGAACACACAACTACGTGTGAAGAAAAAAAGGCACAGTACACCAACATCAACCTTATCCCAACTGTAAAGTATGGTGGAGGGAACATCATGGTTTGGGGCTGCTTTACTGCCTCAGGGCCTGGAGAGCTTGCTATCATCAACGGAAAAATGAATTCCCAAGTTATCAAGAAATTTTGCAGGAGAATGTTCAGCTATCTGTCTGCCAATTTGAAGCTCAACAGAAGTTGGGTGACGCAACAGGACAACGACCCAAAACACAGAAGTAAATTAACAGAATGCCTTCAACAGAAGAAAATACGCATTCTGGAGTGGCCCAGTCAGATTCCTGAGCTCAAACAGATTGAAATGCTGCGGCATGACCTCAAGAGAGCAGTTCACACCAGAGGAATGGTCAAATTCTTCCTGACTGTTGTGCAGGTCTGATCCGCAACTACAGAAAACGTTTGGTTGAGGTTATTGCTGACAGAAGGGTCAACCAGTTATTAAATCCAAGGGTTCACATACTTTTTCCACCCTGCACTGTGAATGTTTACACAGTGTGTTCAATAAAGACATGAAAACATATAATTGTGTGTTATTAGTTTTAGCAGACTGTTTGTCTATTGTTGTGACCTAGATGAATATCAGAAACTTTTATGACCAATTTATGCAGAAATCCAGGTATTTCCAAAGGGTTCACATAGTTTTTCTTGCCACTGTAGATCTTCAATGAGACATTGCAGGGATCTAGCTTCTGGACTTAATATAAAACTTCAGTCATCGGCATACATGGACAAGCCTTGGATTTCTAATCCTCTGTTATTGGATCTGATTTTTAATATCTAGCATTTCAATGGCCATAACGAATAGAAATGGTGACAGCGGACACACTTGTTTAATTCAAAACCCTCTGAGAATTAGCCGTTATTTACTGATTTTACACCTGGGGTTGCTATATGTTACTTTTACCCATTTTATAAGAGAATCACCAAAATTGAAAAATTCCAGGCATTTCTAACTAAAATCCAGTTTTACTTCATCACATGCCTTTTCAAAATCGGCTATAAATACCAGGCCTGGCTTCTTAAATATTATATTATTTCTAGTAGTTGTCGTTTATTATCTCCAATGTATCGTCCATGTAAAAAACCTGTCTGATCAGGATGAACAATACCTGGTAAAACCCTTTTAATTCTGAATGCTATGCATTTCACTAGTATTTTTACATCACAACATCGAAGTGTAAGGGGCCTCCAGTTTTTTAGACTGATTCTTTATATTTGCCATCTGGGTCTTGTTTTAATAATAGAGAAATCAGACCTTCCTGCTGAGTACCTGGCAGACTACCATTTGTAGAGTAGTTAAAACAATCCTAACAATGAAGCTTTTAATATATCAAGAAAGACTTGATATACTGTACCTCTACCGGTATGCCATCAAGCCCCAGGGTTTTTCAAGAGTGAAAGGATTTAATAGCCTCAAAGTTATTCCTCTGTAATTTGGCCTTCGCACTGATCTTTCTGTACATTTGTTAATTTTCATTTTTTTTGTATTATTTGGAAAGAATTTCTTACCGTAATCTTCATTCCGTGGGAGAGAATGAGACCGAAAAGAGAACATCTGCTTAAAATATTTAGCTTCCTCTTTTAAAATATAATTCGGAGAATCATAGATGACTCCGTCTTCAGTAACGAGTTTCTGCAAATTATTTTTATTAGCGTTCCTGTGTTGGAGATTCAGGAAGAATTTTGTGCTTTTCTCTATATTCCATCCAGTTTGCTTTATTTTTGTAATAGATTATATTAGAACATTCTTGAACAAGTTCCTCAAGTTCTTTTTGTTTTTCCTCTAACTTATTTTGCATCTCTGTAGTATTGTTTTTATTGCTGTCTACCTGTACTATTAGTTCATGGATTTCCCTTGTTAGACTTGTCTCTTAGCCAGAAACTGCTTTTTTATTTTTTATTATTGATGAATATTGAATTGAATGACCTCTGAAGGTACATTTAAAAGGTATCCCAAACAATAAGTGGATTTTCTGTTCCTATATTATACTGAAATTCAGTTATAAATTTAGTCTTACTTAAAAATAAGTTGTCCTCCAGTAAACTTTGATTACATTTCCAATATCCCCATCCACATGGAAATTCTATAAGAGTTATGTGAAGGCCAATTAGATGATGATCCGATTGCATTCTGTCTTCTATGAACTTTTTTAACCTTTGATGCAAGAGAGAAAGAGACAAGAAAGTAGTCAAGATGACTATCTTGATTTAAGTCTCTATGTACAGTATATCTCACTAGGTTGGGATTTTTTAGTCTCCAAATATCCATTATTTCTAATGTGTTCATAGTATTTGTGATTTCCTTAAGGGCACGGTGTTGATAGTTTGTAGAGTGCTTTCCTTTACGGTCCATTGAGGTACTTAACACTGTTATAGTCCCCTACCATAATGATTTGATCATTTGTTGCCTGTAAGTTCAATAAATTGGTATAAATGTTTTCAAAGAAGTATGGATCATCCTGATTTGGACCATATAGATTAATGAGCCAAATCTTTTTTTTGTCCACTTTCATATTCAAAAAGCTCCACCTTCCTTGCGAATCATTCCTGACTATTTGCACATTCAGATCAACATTTTTGTTAATTAATATCTTCACACCTTTTGAGTTCCTTTGTCCATGACAGAAAATTATTTCACCATCCCAATCCTTTTTCCACACAACTTCATCTAAGGATGTAGAGTGAGTTTCCTGTCAACTGTATATGTTACATTGCTTTTCTTTTAGCCACGTAAAGACTGATCTTCTTTTTTTATAATCTGCTAAACCTTTACAATTATAACTGGCGATACTTATTTCACCCCTTACCATAACTAGCTACTATTCTCAGTCTAACTGGACCATAATTAGTGCTTGTAAAGTTACTGCCATCAGAGGTATTATGAAGGGCAAAAGTAGAGCTTTCAAATGTCTGATAATTAGAATTCAAAATATAGGTTCTAGCAATATACAGTGAGAGAAAAAAAGTATTTGATCCCCTGCTGATTTTGTACGTTTGCCCACTGACAAAGAAATGATCCGTATATCATTTCAATGGTAGGTTTATTTCAACAGTGAGAGACAGAATGACAACAAAAAAATCCAGAAAAACGCATGTCAAATGTTATAAATTGATTTGCATTTTAATGAGGGAAATAAGTATTTGACCCCTCTGCAAAACATGACTTAGTACTTGGTGGCAAAACCCTTGTTTTCACAGAAAAAAAAAACACAAAAAAAATCAGAGGTCAGACGTTTCTTGTAGTTGGCCACCAGGTTTGCACACATCTCAGGAGGGATTTTGTCCCACTCCTCTTTGCAGATCTTCTCCAAGTCATTAAAGTTTTTCGAGGCTGACGTTTGGCAACTCGAACCTTCAGCTCCCTCCACAGAAGTTCTATGGGATTAAGATCTGGAGACTGGCTAGGCCACTCCAGGACCTTAATGTGCTTCTTCTTGAGCCACTCCTTTGTTGCCTTGGACATGTGTTTTGGGTCATTGTCATGCTGGAATACCCATTTTCAATGCCCTGACTGAGGGAAGGAGGTTCTCACCCAAGATTTGACAGTACATGGCCCCGTCCATCGTCCCTTTGATGCGCTGAAGTTGTCCTGTCCCCTTAGCAGAAAAACACCCCCAAAGCATTATGTTTCCACCTCCATGTTTGACGGTGGGGATGGTGTTCTTGGGGTCATAGGCAGCATTCCTCCTCCTCCAAACACAGCGAGTTGAGTTGATGCCAAAGAGCTCCATTTTGGTCTCATCTGACCACAACACATTCACCCAGTTGTCCTCTGAATTATTCAGATGTTCATTGGCAAACGTCAGACGGGCATGTGTGTATATATATGTGCTTTCTTGAGCAGGGGGACCTTGCGGGTGCTGCAGGATTTCAGTCCTTCACGGCGTAGTGTGTTACCAATTGTTTTCTTGGTGACTGTGGTGCCAGCTGCATTGAGATCATTGATAAGATCCTCCCGTGTAGTTATGGGCTGATTCCTCACCATTCACTGTTCAAATAAGCCTACCATTAAAATTATAGACTGATCATTTCTTTGTCAGTGGGCAAACGTACAAAATCAGCAGGGGATCAAATACTTTTTTTCCCTCACTGTATATGTTTTATTCCCTTGACTGCCTGTGAGTCAATGCCACAGATGTTAGTAAATTGAGACAAGATATTATGTGTGTAGTAAATCTGAGTAGGTTGATGTGTATGATATTGGATGTGATTCAGTGAGAGTGTGTACGATGTCTGTATAAGAGTAAGACTATAATGTGTGATGTCCAAATATATAATAACCCCGCCAATTTGCATGGTTGAGTGTCAGTGTAATATGTAGTGCGTATAGCCTTAATATTCATGATGATAATTGTAATCCATATCGTTGCATCATAATTACCTTTAACATTATTGAAAAACCCTCCCTGCATTTCCATAGCAATTGACATTTCACATGATCATGAAAGAGACCTTGCATTACTATTAAGACGGCTTCACGACAGAACAAATGTATCCCATACAATATGTTATTATCCCCAATGTCCCTATTCTGACATATTCCCCTTGCTTGTTGTAAACAGACATGTAGACAAAACATGAAAAAGACAAACAAGAATCATATTACATTATAGAACAGTTGTCAACAACAGAGAGAGGTGAGAGAGGGGGAGAAAGAGAGCGAGATCAAGTGAGTATGTGTAAGTGAACATGTCATTGAGTACATGTGTGTTCATATCCACTTCATAATGTTCAGCTATTTTTACAGTTTCCATACTTTTCTTTTTTTTCCCATAACCTGAAGACCCTGGAGAACTTAGTACAGCCATGGTGTTATGGAGCTGTCTCGGTATAGCTGTCCATCTGTAAAGAGTTTGTCTCCCTCTGTTGCCTTTGTACAGGATACAGTCTCTTGCGACATTCATTTTTCTCCCCTGAAAATTGGCCATTGAGACTGAATTTGGTCCCTTTAAGCTCCCTCCCCCTTCTTTGATCATATCCTCTTGTTGGTAGTGTTCAACATTTTGCAATGATTGATAGGGGACCCTTGGTCTGTCGCTCTGAGCTCCAAGTCTGTGTACACGGCGGAAATAAACTTTGTTTACAGTCTCTACAGGAAGTTTCAAGGCAAATTGCATGAATTCTCTGATCTGGATTATTGGATGCATCCTCAGGAATCCCAGAAAATATTAGATTTTCATGCATGCTACGACTTTGTATGTCTAGCAGCGACTCCTTCATCACCCTGTTTTCCCTGAGTAGACAATCCATTTTAGAATTGTCGATTTTTACCTTGGCTGTGAGTGCCTTGTTCTCTCCTTGGAGCGTGAGAATTTCACTCTAGCTAAACTCTAGACTCTCCCTCAGCCCTGCTACCTCCTCACACAACTTTTCCAGTCTGCATGGATTCCAGCCAGAGCACTAGCCTCTACTTCAACGGTAAGTAAATCGTCCGTGTCTGTAGATGAATCTGTTCTTTTTTTTTTGTCCGGTTAGAGTTATTTTTTGAGGTAGTCGGATCTTTCCACGATGGATTATGTTGTTCCTCCATGGTGTAAAGCTGTTGGTACTCGTTGTTTTTAACAATGTCTTTCCCACAACGACGACCGGTGTCTGTAGTACAGCCACATAGCAGTTGTTTGGTCAGCTGTGTTTCCTAGCTGTTACAGCATACAGTGTCCAGATAATCTTGTTTCTCATGGTCTGAGAGTCCTTTAGGTGCCTTTTGGAAAACTACAAGAGGACTGTCATGTTTACTGAGGAGTGACATCCGTCTGGCCACTCTACCATAAAGGCCTGATTGGTGGAGTGCTGCAGAGATGGATGTCCTTCTGGAAGGTTCTCCCATCTCAACAGAGGAACTCTGGAGCTCTGTCAGTGACCATCAGGTTCTTGGTCAACTCCCTGACCAAGGCCCTTCTCCCCCGATTGCTCAGTTTGGCTGTGCGTCCAATTCTAGGAAGAGTCTTGTTGGTTCCCGAACTTCTTCCATTTTAAGAATGATGGAGGCGCCTCCCGGGTGGTGCAGTGATTAAGGGCGCTATACTGCAGCGCCAGCTGTGCCACCAGAGACTCTGGGTTCGCGCTCAGGCTCTGTCGTAACCGGCCGCGACTGGGAGGTCTGTGGGGCGACGCACAATTGGCCTAGCGTCGTCCGGGTTAGGGAGGGGTTGGCCGGTAGGGATATCCTTGTCTCATCGCGCATCAGCGACTCCTGTGGCGGGCCGGGCGCAGTGCGAGCTAACCAAGGTTGCCAGGTGCACGGTGTTTCCTCCGACACATTGGTGCGGCTGGCTTCCGGGTTGGATGCACGCTGTGTTAAGAAGCAGTGCGGCTTGGTTGGGTTGTGTATCGGAGGATGCATGACCTTTCAACCTTCGTCTCTCCAGAGTCCGTACGGTAGTTGTAGCGATGAGACAAGATAGTAGCTACTAAGCTGTTGGTACTCGTCGATTTCCCTCAGGGTCAAATTTAAAAAAATAAAAAAGAATGTGTTCTTGGGGACCTTCAATGCTGCAGAAATGTTTTGGTACCCTTCCCCAGATCTGCGCCTCGACACAATCCTGTCTCGGGGTCTACAGACAATTCCTTTGTCCTCATGGCTTGGTTTTTGCTCTGACATGCACTTTCAACTGTGGGACTTTATATAGACAGGTGTGTGCCTTTCCAAATCATGTCCAATTAATTGAATTTACTACAGACTCCAATCTGTAGACTGTAGACTCCAATCAAGTTGTAGAAACCTCTCAAGGATGATCAATGGAAACAGGATGCACTTGAGCTCAATTTCATATCTCATAGGTCTGAATACTGAATACTTAAATAAGCTATTTCTGTTTTTAAATTGAAACACATTTGCAAACATTTCTAAACTTTTTCACATTGTAATTATGAGGTATTGTGTGTAGATTGATGAGGAAAAAAATGCATTTAATCCATTTTAGAATAAGGCTGTAACATAACAAAATGTGGAAAAAGTCAAGAGGTCTGAATACTTTCTGAATGTACTGTATGTGTGTATCGATGTGTTACATATGGTCTTTGACTGTGTATGTGCACTTCTCTAAGCTGTGACACCTCCGGTACAAACCAGCCTCCCACTCCAGACTGCAGTGAGATGTCGGCTTAGAAATACAAACAAAACCCCACATGCTCATTATTGGTACTCACACATTAATCTCTAGTGGATAGACTACTTTCTTTCCTCTTTTGTCTTCTACTGCTCCTCAAGCAAGGGGGGAGGCAGATGACATCACAAAGTCACCATCAAACCAACTCCATGAAGTTTGCAGTTGTGTCTAAAACACACTTTAGCCCCCCCCCCCTCCCTGCTTGAGATATCGCATTACAACAGAAAAAGTTCAGAAATCACTGGAGGACGTCTGTGCCCCAGTTAGGGGGGTTGGTTGGTAATTAATATGCATGCCAGCTTAATTATAACTGGTCCTTATCTCAGCTAACCAAATTTATTTCACTACAAGCCATCCCTAATTGGCTGAATGAAAGCACTGCGACAAGAAACCTGTTAATGCTTCAGATCCAGACACATGAGACAATCCTATCTGCACACACAGCAGAGGGGGATGAGCGGGGAGGAGAGAGAGGTAGGGGGCGAGAGAGGAAGAGTGTGAATTTTAGGTTGAGCGGTACAGAACATATCCTGAAAACGGACATGGTGACTGAGCTGAAGGGTGTAATCATGAGGAACAGTGTGTGTGTGTTTTTTATTTACCAACCTAACCCTAAAAAATTTACAAAAGGGGGGAAAAAATAAGAAAAATAAATCCTTCGTCTCTCTGTGTCATCTCTCTCATACATTCAGCCTCTTGCGAATTTAAGGAAATGTATCTCACCGGCGAAAGCATCCAAGTAAACAAAACAGTGCCCCTCTGTCTCAGTATGTGTAGAGAGAACAGTCTATGACTTGGGTGACTGGAGTCTTTGACACCGCCTAGTATATAGGTCCTGGATTGTAGGAAGCTTGGCCCCAGTGAAGTACTGGGCCGTACGCACCACACTCTGTATTGCCTTACGGTCAGATGCCGAGCAGTTGCCATACCAGGCAGTGATGCAACCAGTCAGGATGCTCTCGATGGTGCAGCTGTAGAACTTTTTGAGTATCTGACTAACTAACTAACTAAACAATCCCAGTAATACGTAACAAACATTCCCGAATGGTATTCTGAAGTACCCATTCTAACAACCACGAAAGACTTTGATCTTTGGGGAAAACCAACCAGAAAGACTCTGAACTCTCCAGCAGACAGACCGGATTCCAACAGAGAACACAACAACGACATACGGGCGTAAATATAAATTGCAATTTATTTCCGAATGAGGGACCGTTCGTGGGCAAAGGATTAGCATTTCAATTAATATAATTATAGACTGTGTGTAATGAATCCATGTTGTCTTTCCCGCTCTTTCTCAGTCCACACCCCCTTCACGTTGTCTACCAAGCCGTCATATCGGCTTAGCCCACTAGGGACTTTTCCATCATTGTTAGTAACCAAATATCTTCTGTTTGTTTTATGTATTTCTGTGATTGTTTAGTTAGTTAGTAAAAAAAATAATTAAGCCAATTTCTATATTGTTGATTCATAATTTATGCAAGGGTTCGTGCAGATAACCAATAATTTTACGACGTTCAGATGAGACTGATAGAAGGTGACGATTAATAATGGACTGCTATTGATATAAACATGGGATGCAAACTGGTGAGGGACCAAAATTGCACTGAAACATGTAAAAAAACGAATCACTCCAGGAGGAAATGCAGGTTTTAACTAATTAAAAACAAAGAAAATGCTCTACACGATCAGTCTCTGTGTGTAAAATAAAAAGTGCTTAATGTGAACCTAACTCACAGCTAAACAAATGTAAAGAAAGCAATCCAATGGGATTTGTTGCCTAGACTTTACTGCAAATGACAGTCAAGCCTTGAGAAAAAACAATACACTAATATTGCAGTTAGCCATGACAGCCTTGTATGACACAAGCATACAATAGAATGCTGGTGACCACACACACATCTAAATACTGCACTTGGGAAAACACATCTGAAATAGAATGAAACAAACAGGGATTCTAATTTATGCTCTATTATAGTGGCCACTATAGTCGACATCGATCAAGCGAACAAGGCTACATGTGTGCAAAAAAATGACGTTCACTGAGTAAAAAAATGTAATTATCCCCCCTCACTCACACACGTTTTACTGTCAAGTTCAACACAATAAAAGCAATATCATTCGGTTACACTGCATTGTACACTTTCTGCCTGTGGACATCTATTCTACAATGTGCCAGCAGAGCACGATACCCTTTGTTGGCATAATTTATCTCTTTCATGCAGAGAGTAACACCTGGCATACCCATTTTCATCCACTGTATTTAAAAACTGAGAAAGAGGGAAAGTGTGTGGTGTTGTTTTCACCTAGTGGCATCCAGCTTAAGCCAGGCCCAGCTCCAACTACACTTGTTTGACAAGCAACGTCTCATTTTCACCTAATTCTCTCATTCTAAAAATGAACCACATGCTACTGTAAAGGGAAAACATTAGTTCACAGATGGTAGTTTGTTCGTTAGCTAATTAACATGTCACACAGATTGCCAGGGTCCAAGTAAGCAACTAACAGTCGTATCAGGTTACCAGTTAATATAATAGCGAATTGGTTAGGTTACTAACGTTAGCTCATCTGATGTTGTGTTGTCTGACATTATTAGCCAGGTAAGTTTCACACCATGAACTCAATTATTTGATCTGTAATGTTTCTCTGGCTAGCAAACGGATCATTCGATCCCGCTAGCAAGTTACTTAACAATACTTGTTCCACCACTTTCTCCCTCACTTCAAACTTTCCAAATGACAGCTGTTTTTCGGTTACAGCCCATGAAGTAAGCTTCATCACCTCCTCACCCCAGTCTCCGTGGTCAGGCTTCTCACCTACCTCTTAGTTATTATTCATGGGACACGCTGCTGTAAGTTAACTGATAAACTGCCTTTCAACTCTCCTGCTGTCTTTCCAGAGCGAGTGCTGATGTTGTAACTAGCCAATCTCTTCTCTCTTCAGTCGCATGATGCATTCTGTTATGTGAACCATTGGCTGAGCCTTGAATAAAGCCAGTATTGCCCCAAACGTGTATCACTAGTACGCATACAGCGAGTAGTCATCCAATGCCCCCCCACCCAAACTTTTGAGGAAGGGGGAGGGTGGTGGTGGTGGTGGGGAAAGGAAGGGGAGGGTGGTGGTGAAGGGGAGGGTGGTGGTGGAGGGGAGGGTGGTGGTGGAGGGGAGGGGAGGGTGGTGGTGGAGGGGAGGGGAGGGTGGTGGTGGAGGGGAGGGAGGTGGTGGGGAGAGGAGGGGAGGGAGGTGGTGGGGAGAGGAGGGGAGGGTGGTGGTGGAGGGGAGGTGGTGGGGAGGGAGGTGGTGGGGAGAGGAGGGGAGGGTGGTGGTGGGGAAAGGGAGGGGTGGTGGTGGTGGGGGGAGGGAGGGGAGGGTGGTGGTGGGAAGAGGGAGGGTGGTGGTGGTGGGGAGAGGAAGGGGGAGGGAGGGTGGTGGTGGTGGGGAGAGGAAGAGGGGGGGTTGTGGTGGTGGTGGGAAGAGGGGGGGGGGGTGGTGGTGGGGAGAGGAAGAGGGAGGGAGGGAGGGTGGTGGTGGTGGTGGGGAGAGGAAGAGGGAGGGAGGGTGGTGGTGGGAAGAGGGAGGGAGGGTGGTGGTGGTGGTGGGAAGAGGGAGGGAGGGTGGTGGTGGTGGTGGGGAGAGGAAGAGGGAGGGAGGGAGGGTGGTGGTGGTGGGGAGAGGAAGAGGGAGGGAGGGAGGGTGGTGGTGGTGGGGAGAGGAAGAGGGAGGGAGGGAGGGTGGTGGTGGTGGGGAGAGAGGGAGGGAGGGTGGTGGTGGTGGGGAGAGAGGGAGGGAGGGTGGTGGTGGGGAGAGGAAGAGGGAGGGTGGTGGTGGTGGTGGGGAGAGGAAGAGGGAGGGTGGTGGTGGTGGGGAGAGGAAGAGGGAGGGAGGGAGGGTGGTGGTGGTGGGGAGAGAGGGAGGGAGGGTGGTGGTGGTGGGGAGAGAGGGAGGGAGGGTGGTGGTGGGGAGAGGAAGAGGGAGGGTGGTGGTGGTGGTGGGGAGAGGAAGAGGGAGGGTGGTGGTGGTGGGGAGAGGAAGAGGGAGGGTGGTGGTGGTGGGGAGAGGAAGAGGGAGGGAGGGTGGTGGTGGGGAGAGGAAGAGGGTGGTGGTGGTGGGAAGAGGGAGGGTGGTGGTGGTGGGGAGAGGAAGAGTGAGGGTGGTGGTGGGGAGAGGAAGAGTGAGGGTGGTGGTGGGGAGAGGAAGAGTGAGGGTGGTGGTGGGGAGAGGAAGAGTGAGGGTGGGGGTGGGGAGAGGAAGAGTGAGGGTGTGGTGGTGGTGGGGAGAGGAAGGGGGAGGGGGGTGGTGGTGGGGAGAGGGAGGGGGGTGGTGGTGGGGAGAGGAAGAGAGAGGGTGGGGGTGGGGAGAGGAAGAGAGAGGGTGGGGGTGGGGAGAGGAAGAGAGAGGGTGGGGGTGGGGAGAGGAAGAGTGAGGGTGTGGTGGTGGTGGGGAGAGGAAGGGGGAGGGGGGTGGTGGTGGGGAGAGGGAGGGGGGTGGTGGTGGGGAGAGGAAGAGAGAGGGTGGGGGTGGGGAGAGGAAGAGAGAGGGTGGGGGTGGGGAGAGGAAGAGAGAGGGTGGGGGTGGGGAGAGGAAGAGTGAGGGTGGTGGTGGGGAGAGGAAGGGGGAGGGGGGTGGTGGTGGGGAGAGGGAGGGGGGTGGTGGGGAGAGGAAGAGTGAGGGTGGTGGTGGTGGTGAGGAGAGGAAGAGGGAGGGTGGTGGTGGTGAGGAGAGGAAGAGGGAGGGTGGTGGTGGTGGGGAGAGGAAGAGGGAGGGTGGTGGTGGTGGGGAGAGGAAGAGGGAGGGTGGTGGTGGTGGGGAGAGGAAGAGTGAGGGTGGTGGTGGTGGGGAGAGGAAGAGTGAGGGTGGTGGTGGGGAGAGGAAGAGTGAGGGTGGTGGTGGTGGGAAGAGGGAGGGTGGTGGTGGTGGGGAGAGGAAGGTAGAGGGGGGTGGTGGTGGGGAGAGGAAGGTAGAGGGGGGTGGTGGTGGGGAGAGGAAGGGGGAGGGGGGTGGTGGTGGGGAGAGGAAGAGTGAGGGTGGTGGTGGTGGGGAGAGGAAGAGTGAGGGTGGTGGTGGTGGGGAGAGGAAGAGTGAGGGTGGTGGTGGGGAGAGGAAGAGTGAGGGTGGTGGTGGTGGGGAGAGGAAGAGGGAGGGTGGTGGTGGTGGGGAGAGGAAGGTAGAGGGGGGTGGTGGTGGGGAGAGGAAGGTAGAGGGGGGTGGTGGTGGGGAGAGGAAGGTAGAGGGGGGTGGTGGGGAGGAGAGGAAGAGGAAAACAAGCCCTGGAATTGCTACATGTGTAACAGAGTTAACAACTCCACAGTTAGCTTGAAATTCTGCAGATGGAGCAATCCAATTGGGTCCTTTTTGATTGCTCAACCAGTTGGGAAGTTATCAGGAAGGGCTGTCACGTGTCTTATCAAAGCAGAGGTCCCGAGTTTGCAGCCAGGTATGAGTCAAATTCAGTGGAAGTGGTACTCGCTAAGCAAGCAGCATCACGTCCATAACACACTCTCTCTCTCTCTCTCTCTCTCAAAAACATACACACTCGCTTTCTCTCCTCCCACCTGCAAAGGTCCCGGACAATTCTGTAGCCACTCGGATCCTGTGTGTTGGTTGCCGTCACTTTAATAATTTATCTAACATCTAGCACTCCAAGCTATAGGGATGTTTACAGCATATGAGAGATGAGGGGTCACACACTGCCACACACACATCCAAACATCTGTGTATATACACGGAGTATACCAACTATTGGGAACACCCCCACCCCCCACAACACCCGAAATTAGTTGGGGCATGGACTCTACAAGGTGTCAAAAGCGTTCCACAGGGATGCTGGCCCATATTGACTCCAGTGCCTCCCACAGTTGTGTCAAGTTGGCTGGATGTCCTCAGCCAATCAGCATTCAGGGCTCGAAGCACCCAGTTTATAATACTGTATATACAGACTTGTGGTCCAATGGGAAGGATAAAGGATCAGTGGCCACATACAAGGTCAGACCCAGGTTTAACAAATTGATCTGCTGACCTTCAGCTTTGACTATTTGTGTTTATATACAATATCATGCATGTATTTCATAACATTGCTGTTGTAGCTATATTGAGCCAAAAACAAAAACATGGAATCAGAGAAAATTTCAGAATTTAGTTGCAATACAGCTTTAAGAGTAAGGTGGGTTTTTTCACACACACACACACACACACACACACACACACACACACACACACACACACACACACACACACACACACACACACCCACGTTTCCTGCCACTGATGCCCTGTTGGTGAATGGGTGTCCATTACGAAAGAGACAGAGGTTAATTGGGATGAAAGCCCCATAAGTGTTCCAGGGAACATCTCAGAACGTGTATGTGTGTCAGCAGCAGCCTGCCCATTAGGGATTTAGGGGCAGCGCCCCACTTGTGATTTTTTAAATATACGTTAGGATACACCTACTCATTCCAGGGTTTTTCTTTATTTGTACCACTTTTGACTGGTACTGAATATATTGTAAAATTCATAGATATGTGTTTTAAATGCTTATAAAAGTGTGGTAAGTGTGTACATTTTCCTATTTCTAAAATATAATGCTCAAAACAAGCTGTTCAGTTACTATTCTGCCCCTCAGTGACTCTGCTAGCAGCAGCAGCACCGCGGACATAGGCCGTGAGAACATTAGTTGGGTTATTTTGCCAGCTACTTGCTATGAGGGGGAACTGCCTCGATGAAATAGCAGGATTCCATAGCATACAATTTTATAGGACAAAGTAAATGGATCATCTTGGGGGGCTCAAATGTGTGTCCAGTCAGAACGTCTGTGTCTGCTCTTGTCTCCCTCCCAATGCATCTCTCGTGCCAGACGGCTTACTTCCGCACAGGAGACTAGATTTTTTAAATATATTTTGAAATGTAACCTTTTATTTAAATAGGCAAGAGTCTAGATCTGCTTTATCAGGTACAGATGGTGTTAAAGCACAAAGCAAATTGTAATTAACTTAATCATGATAACAGCCATGGGAGCCTGGAACCTGATAAAGCGCAACAAGAGTCGAAGGTCAGAGGGATGCACTAGCTAGAACCTTCTCATCGCTGATCTGGTAGGACAAAGAGGCCTGGCTGTGGCTGACCAATTGTATTATTTCCCCCAGTGTTCATCATGTTCAACTGTGGGTGACAGGACGACATGCGGTGTGGACTAAAACAGCATAAAACCTGGTGTAGCATGATCAAAACTAATCAGCCAGCTACAGTAATTTTGAGAAACATTGAGAAATAGTTTGGTAAAATTAACCAGTTATCGACCTTTGATAAGCAACTACATGCTGGTCATGCTGGTAGCTTGCTAGCAAGTTAGCTCCCATACCAATTTCAAGTATATCTAAACTAATATCTGACTAACTCGAAAATAAAGTTATTTCAGAATGAAGTTAACTTAGCATATCATGCTTTGTGACATTATGTTAGCTATCCCTGGTTAGCTAAACTATTTTCACTTATTGCATCTGCATGCTTGTTGCGTTCTCCCTGGTGTACTTGTTCTTTTGTGAGCTGGCTGCTCGTTCTAATCTGTTAAACAGGGGCAGCATGTGCAGCAGTGGTCATTCATTCTTTTGACATATAAAGGTAAAATAGGTGTATTTATGCTGTTGTTCAAATGCACAGATCCTTTTCTTCTCAGAGAAACTACCGGTAGTTTGAAAACTTGGCATCATATTTCTGTCATGCTGTTTGGTTGACAAACCCCCCCTCATTAGTAATTATGAATAACATACAAATGGACAGTAACATCTATTACATCAGTGTGTACCATATGACTGCTATTGTTACACTATCACAATCTCTGGATTCAATCTTCATTCAACCTCCAACCACCTGGCTACTTCTCTGAGTCTTCATTCAACATCCAACCACCTGGCTACTTCTCTGAGTCTTCATTCAACATCCAACCACCTGGCTACCTCTCTGAGTCTTCATTCAACATCCAACCACCTGGCTACTTCTCTGAGTCTTCATTCAACATCCAACCACCTGGCTACTTCTCTGAGTCTTCATTCAACATCCAACCACCTGGCTACTTCTCTGAGTCTTCATTCAACATCCAACCACCTGGCTACCTCTCTGAGTCTTCATTCAACATCTAACCACCTGGCTACCTCTCTGAGTCTTCATTCAACATCCAACCACCTGGCTACCTCTCTGAGTCTTCATTCAACATCCAACCACCTGGCTACTTCTCTGAGTCTTCATTCAACATCCAACCACCTGGCTACCTCTCTGAGTCTTCATTCAACATCTAACCACCTGGCTACCTCTCTGAGTCTTCATTCAACATCCAACCACCTGGCTACCTCTCTGAGTCTTCATTCAACATCCAACCACCTGGCTACCTCTCTGAGTCTTCATTCAACATCCAACCACCTGGCTACCTCTCTGAGTCTTCATTCAACATCCAACCACCTGGCTACCTCTCTGAGTCTTCATTCAACATCTAACTACCTGGCTACTTATCTGAGTCTTCATTCAACATCCAACCACCTGGCTACCTCTCTGAGTCTTCATTCAACCTCCAACCACCTGGCTACCTCTCTGAGTCTTCATTCAACATCCAACCACCTGGCTACTTCTCTGAGTCTTCATTCAACCTCCAACCACCTGGCTACCTCTCTGAGTCTTCATTCAACATCTAACCACCTGGCTACCTCTCTGAGTCTTCTGTCATGACGTTGGCCTGGGGGTAGGTTTATGACAGTCATAAATACCTCTTTCCCCCTTTTTCCTCTCTCTACCCTACTGATGTTACATTTGCAAATCCCTTGGTTAACATAGAGATTCTGGGAACATCAGAAGGTGGGGGGAAATTAACTATATTCTGGTAATCCGACCAATTGAATGTCATATGTCATATGATGTCAGTTCGGTTGTCATCTGAGACATTCTCATCAATGATAGGATGACATAAACTCTACAGTGGAAAGTCTACACATCAGAGTTATCGGATTCACATGGAATTGTTGTTCAATTTAAATGTTTGAATATTAAATTATTCGTGATGGGATAAAATGTCATTTTAACTTCTAAAATGTGAGAACTTGTTTTTTTATAAGGTTAGGGCTCTGCTCAATCAGTGGCCCGCCCCTGTGAAGGGACATGGGCTATAAAACTTTTCAAACACGCCCTCCTCTCTCTTCCTATAAAAAGCCTGACGACAATACAACCTCCTGTTCCGAGGACGACGGTCCTATGTCAGAATGGTTCAGATAATAACTACAGAACGAAGCCAACATCAGCGTGAGCTTTGGTTGCAAATGGTATGAACTTTGAACTCTTATTCACTACAGAAGTGATACCTCCTAGCCGTTGAGTTAGCAACAGCAGATGCAAACGAGGGTTAGGAAGGAACAGACAGAGTATCCCGTCTATCACCCAACGACTTTACTACAACGTATCCAATTGACAACCAGAGACATTCTTCAAAGGACTCGGTTGGGCAACACGGCCTTCCATCTACCACCAACCTACCGAAGCGCAGCTCAGAGTA
This sequence comes from Oncorhynchus mykiss, assembly GCF_013265735.2. Taxonomy (NCBI): domain Eukaryota; kingdom Metazoa; phylum Chordata; class Actinopteri; order Salmoniformes; family Salmonidae; genus Oncorhynchus; species Oncorhynchus mykiss. Next base: position 12,239,670 of record NC_048570.1, read on the forward strand.
ATGTCGTGGCAGAATCAGAATTCTTTAGGTAACATTTATAAATAAGATGTATATTCATTTTATAGCATGCTTATGTGGGCAAAGTTACGTGGGCCCAGAGAGGGGAGAGGTCTGGTTAGTCTTATCTGTGAATGTGTCATGTGTAAACATATCTTTTAAACCATGTGAAGGGATGATTGAGGGGGAACCAATTATCTCTTGGCTCCACAATGTCTGTGTGCCAGTCACTGTCTCTCTGTGATCTTGTCCAGGAGGGGGTGTATTTGATATATGCCATTGGGTGAGGTAATGGTGTTGGTCCTGAGTGGTACTAAGAGCGATATAAGAACATAGTTTAGGAGACCAACGCTGTACGATAATTTATGGCCAATGCTGTCTGGCTATGTGTGTCTTTTTCCTTTATGACGTAATTTGTAATCAAGTTATGATTTAATTATGTGTATGTCTAATTCTGTGTGATTAGTCAGGTATTTAGTAAATAAATAATTAAACCCAATTTTGTATTGCTGATTCTACTTGTTAGCCAGGGTTCGTGCAGATAACTAAGAATTTACAACTTTCAGATGAAACTGAATTAAGATGACGATTAATATTGACTGCTATTGATGTAAAATATTACTAGGTCTTTAAGAGTTTATTCGGGAAGATAACAGCTCTATAAATATTATTTTGTGGTGCCCGACTCTCTAGTTAATTACATTTACATGATTAGCTCAATCAGGTAATATTAATTATGGAGAAATTATTTTATAGAATAGCATGTCATATCACTTAATTCGGCATAGCCAAAGACACGACACTTCATTAAAAATCCAACCACCTGGCTACCTCTCTGAGTCTTCATTCAACATCAAACCACCTGGCTACCTCTCTGAGTCTTCATTCAACATCCAACCACCTGGCTACCTCTCTGAGTCTTCATTCAACATCCAACCACCTGGCTACCTCTCTGAGTCTTCATTCAACATCTAACCACCTGGCTACCTCTCTGAGTCTTCATTCAACATCCAACCACCTGGCTACCTCTCTGAGTCACCTCCCCATTACTCTCCTCCCTTCATATTTCTCTCAGTTCCCTCATTCTCGTCTATTACTTGTCTATTGGCTCCTCTCTGATTCTCCCCATTACTTGGTGAAGTCTGGAGGATTGATCTCTTTTTTCTTTAGTCATCTTCGGAAATACATCAAAGGTGCGCCGTGGAAGACAAGAATAGAAAACGCTGCTATTTTTAAACCCACGCTAAAGAATGCCTACTAACTGAAACACCAGCACTGCCTCAAGCACACACACATACACGCACACACACACACACACACCTCCCTCTTTCTCTCTCCTTTCCTCACAGACCTTTGAAATATGATGATTCCTTCCATTTGTTTACAGATTCTTAAATAGAAATGTATCGGTAATGTATCGATAAGGTGACTTTATAATGGACGGAAATACACTCATCCGGAGGAGGCTATAAAAGGCACTCATCTGGTCTGATATCACAATACTATGAAGACACACACACACACACACACAAAGTGCAGGGCATCAGTGACACCTGACTAATGTTGGCCTCATGAAGGACAATGATCATCCTTAATTATACATGGGCTGTCTGAGAAGACAGAGAGAGAGGGGAGAGTGCGAGAGAGAGAGAGGGTGAGAGAGAGGGTGAGAGAGAGGGTGAGCGAGAGAGAGAGCGAGCGAGAGAGAGAAAGAAAGAGAGTGAGAGGGCGAAACAGAGAGAGAGAAAGAGAGTGAGAGAGTGAGAGAGCGAGAGAGAGAAAGAGAGTGAGAGAGAGAGAGAGAGAGAGAGGGCAAGAGAGAGAGGGCGAAAGAGAGAAAGAGAGAATCAAAATGCTGGCAATTTCCATTTTGAAGTGCTTCTGCAATTCCTTACATGTCCAACCATGTATCTGGCTTAATTTTTTGGTGCATGCCAGAAAATCCCCAGACATAACAGTAGAACACAAAACTACTTTCAAACGCATGATGACCGAGGACTTTCGGTCATCTCTTCATAAGGGATAGGATGGAACTGCCACTTGACAGTAGACAGAAGGTGAAAGAGGAGAAGGTGGGGCAGAGGTGGATTGGGGGGAGGGAGGATAGAGTTCAGGGAATATTGATTGTTTGGGCTTGTCTTCCTCAGCAGGTTCGGGTTTACATTTAGACTGAACACGAGAGCAGTGAGCTACAGTAGACATATTTACCCCCAGGCTCAACACCACACACTCAACACAGCCAATCTAACCCACACCAGCACTGGAAAACACACTCAGCATAAACAATTTTTCAATTTAGCGTCTTGTGAGAGCTGTCAATCGAGGGTGGGACTACATGACAACCAATAAGAATTATGCTTAAACGGTATTAGTAAGCTATTGGCTCAAATTAAGCAATGCATTACATTTCTCCCTCTCACATTGTAACTTCCTACACTAAGTACTGTTGTGAATGCATCTCTAGCACGGTTTTGAACGTCACTCCAAACGTGACATCTGTCCGAGGAACACAACTCCACACAACTCCACACAACTCCACACAACTCCACAGCAATGCTCCAGAAACCAACCCCCACTCACACCATGACATTTTCAGTCTGTGTCTTACATCTGTGGCTTCTGATGACCTACATATGAAGAAAGAACAGAGAAGAAGCCTTCTAACATTAAAAAGAATGTTGTCGGAGCAGAACGAACTCGGCGGAAGTTCATGAAATATGCAGAAGAATTCACCCTGGAACAGAAACCCATTAAGACACAACGACTGAAAAATGCATTTAGCTACAACACAGACATTTCCTCCTGACCGTGCACTCACTGACACACACACACCACACACACACACACACACACACACACACACACACACACACACACACACACACACACACACACACACACACACTCTCTCTTTCTCTCTCTCACACACACACTCTCTCTCTTTCTCACACACACACTTTCTCTCTCTCTCTTTCTCTCTAACACACACACCTTCTCTCTCTCACACACACACACACTCTCTCTCTTTCTCACACACACTTTCTCTCTCTCAATTTATCTCTTACATACACACACACACACACACACACACCCACCCACCCACCCACACACACACACACACACACTTTCTCTCTCTCTGTTTCTCTCTTACACACACACACACACACACACACACACACACACACTCTTTCTCACAGCATTTAAGAGTGGTTGTAAATCATTGATTGGGTAGATGTACATGAACACAGAGACTCTTAGTTTGTCATGGTCAGCGTTATGGTTGTGAGTCTGGTCAAACATCATCAGTTTAATGACAGATAACTATAAACACCGGTCCCCCCTTTGGGAAACCGGTGTTCACTGTCTTTGACGCTTTTTAAATGATTAATTCACAGCGTTGATTTATGCAATCAATATGAGAAATTCACTACTGGGTAGTGGTTGTTATTATTATTACGCAACAATAATAATAATAATTGGTCTACGCCGATATATATATATATATTTATTATTTAGATATGTCACACATTTTCTGATCAATTGTAGTGTAAAGTGTGTAATGTTAGTGTACGTTAATGTGTTGCTACGGTAGCTATCAGCTAAGTAAGACTAGACTACTAACGTCGGAGGGGGAGATTAATCCTTGTGAGGAAAAATAACAGCTAACCAGTATTTTGTCACCTATACTAAAATATGCGACTTGAAACCACAAACAGCCAGATGTTCTAATGTAGCCAGTGAATTAATAAAACTAGCCTATGATCTTACCCCCATAATGTGATCGTGGCAGTCAACATCCGACGCAATTATGTCACGGTTCGTAACAATCACAATAAAGATCATTGCATGCGGGCTGCGCGAGCATGGTCGCTCTTTACCTGGATGCTGCACGAGATCTCAGAGTCGTCCAGTAACCGAATCGTGACCTGGATCTCTTGATCCAGAGAGCGGAGGCTTGGACTACGAAACCGAAGCATTTTCATTCTTCTGCCCTGATTTGCCTGCTCCACATATCAAACAAACGCGTTTACTGGCAGTGACGCGTTTAGCGTAGGAATGGATGCAAGAGACTGGCGAGGTGGGAGAGGCTGCATCTGTCGCCTGCAAGAAGGGACCGGTCTGCCTTCTCTCTCTCTCTCTCTCTCTCTCTCTCTCTGATGTCAGTAACAAGATGCGCGCTACTCTGGCAATGTACAGTTTTGTCCAATAAATTATCAAACAGGTGCACCATGAGATCACCCACAGGAGGTGTAACAGGCCTAATATATTTATGAGAATAATCTCTAATGATTAAGCCTATAGTTGGCACATAACAATTGGCATGGTGTTAGAATCATTCCCAGCTGCGATGAACATGGCTGACGCCTCAAGTGACCCATAGCATAGTTACCACACCACTGCTTAGGCTGTAGGTCTCTGGGGCGAGTCAATAACCACATGCTTCAGCAATGCTTATATCAAAACAATACTCTCATGTAGCTAAACTTGGACCATCCATACGGACTTGATCCTGTCCAACGACATTACGACTACTGGATCTATTTTCATGTCTATCCATATTGGACATAGATTTCAAACGATTAAATCTCTTTCGTCATTCACATAAAAATTGAAAACTCATTTAATGTATTTGTGCCATATGATGCGCCGCGTCCAATTTGTTTTTTAAACGTGTACTGTCGCTTTAAACTGAAAGGGACAGGCGGCAGGCAAGACATGTATTGCGTCATTACGCTCAATACCAAAACAACCTGCAGAGCTGTTTTCCTGTACACGATCTACATTGGAGCGTCTGGGCTTCGCCTGGGCATCAGGCCATACTGACACCCAGCGAAATGATATATGTTATAATGGGAGTGTCTGGTTGCGGAAAGTAGGTGTCCTTGTTTTAGTTTATCGTTTGTGGAGCACACAGTAGCCTACTAGATATCGCATTCACATCCGAACGGCAGTCTGGAAAGTCCTAGACTGGCCTATGTATGGATGTACTATTTCCCTGCGGAACCGCGCATCATAGCAGTGAAATCAGTCTGTTTAGGTCATGTGTATTATCGGTTTATGAGAATCGTAATATTGGCCTGGTTAGCCTTACTGTAGCTACTGTCCGAGCCTTAATGTTTTTTTTCTCTCCCACACAGGACGACACTAGGGGCCTTCCTGTCACACAAGGTAAACATTGAACGGTGCTCTCAAACTTTGACCTGGGCTTCAGCGCACTCCGCCCACTTGTGTCTCTGCTGACCAGGGTTCAAATACTATTTAGGTTACTGTATTTCAATTGCTATTAAATGCATTTCGAACAAATCCTTTAAACAAAGATTGTTTGAAAATACAAGTAGTTGAATATTGTAATGTATTTGGAAGTATTTGCATATATTTACAACTACTTATATTTGAAGTATTTGTTTTGGGCTGTGTATTTGAAATAGAAATATACACACTTTCTCCAAATGCCTAAATACTTTAGTTATTGAAAACATAGGCTTACTTCATATTGTATATAAACATTTGCCTTTTTGTAAAATGTTTAGGGCAGGGTATTTAGGGGTATTTGAAATGTATTTGGAAAAAAGTATTTGAGTATTTGGTTTGTGAGTATTTGGTTTCACAAGTAGGCATTCAGATACTTCAAATATAAGTAGCGGTAGTTGATTTGGCCAGTGTATTTAAAAATACTAGCTAAAATACACAGAAAATAAGTATTTAAAATACAAATACTTAAATAATCATGTATTTGAACCCAGGTCTGGTTTGGCACTCCACTCACCTGTGTCTCTGTTCTCAGCTCGGGTGGCCGCTTCACGAGGGTGATGACTTTCACCCGCGGGAAAACGTTGACAAAATGGCTCGCGGGGAGCCTCTGACTGACCAGGTGACCAAATCACTCACATCACGTCTCTTAGGCTATCATCACGCCTCTGATTATTTTACGCAGTGTTTGAATAACTCAACCTTCACTTAGTGTCACCCTTCACTTAGTGTCAAAGGGAGCTCTTTCATCAAGTTCCATCATTTATGATGTCTAAAGTAAATATGATGTGCATGAGTGAGTTCACTAAGGCTTACCTCTCTTATGTAGCCCTGTTGGCTGATACTCAGAGCCAATGCCCACTGTAGAGAGAGACCGAGACAATCAGTGACAGGGATATGGGGAGATAGAGCTGGCTTGTTATGTTGGCTGGAAATCACAACACAGGACTCTGATTCTGTTTCAGTATTTTGATCTGAAACTGATCCTGTGACTCATCTGTGTCTGATTATTCTAATTCATCAGGACAGACTGCCTTGGCTGCTGAAACTGCATGATGTCATTCAAAGGTAATTATAGGCTACGTACACATCATTATACATGAATAACCACCTATTATATATGCAAATACACATAGTGAAACAGTTAGTCACAATCTCTTTTTTTATGGAACAGTCTCAAATCTATGGCAAAGGCTGATATGATAGAGCTGGATGGAAAGAATGCGAGAAAAAACTCCAGATCAGAAATGCATTCTTAAAATAAGATGAGATGGAGAGGGGGGTACAGAGGGAGGGAGAGAGAGAGAGATGAAAGTGACAGCTCTCACTTAGAATCTGTGTGACGACTTCAAAGAGATCTGCTCCCCTTCCGGACTCAGATTCTCCTAGTAATCCGCCTTCTCACTTTCCCAGTTAGTCACACGCTCCTCCTTCCTGATCCCGCTAGTGGTTTTCAACATGGAGGTTGTCCATTTTCATCTGATGAAAACTCTCCCCAGTCACATGTAATCACTGTGTTTTATACATGTTTTAAGTGTTCTTACATTTTTGTATAACATTGTTGTTAGATGTGCAGTGTGTATCATGATACAGACTTTTGCACAGAAAATTCCACCCTTACAAAAGAAGATTGCAGTTTTGAAACTGCAGTGACTGCATTCGACTGTGGTATTTTTGACGCAGTAATTACAGAATAACTTCAGTTGAACTGGAGTTGTACTGCAGTTGAACTGCAAAATACTGCAGTAAAATTTTCTTTGCTATTTTGGACGCAGTATTTGCAACATACTACAGTTATACTGCTCTCTAACTGCAATTTTGTTTTTCGTAAGGGCACTTCTGGTTTGTCGTCATTATCTCATAATGTTGTGGGTCTGTCTTCAATAGGGAGAGGTCTTCAGGGGGCGATGCCATCATGGTGTGTTCAGCTCTGAGGCGACTTTACAGGCAGGTTCTGCTGTTTGGCTCCGAGGCCCTGACCTACAGCTCGGACACAGCAGGCCTGCACATGTGCAGCCTGCCCGGCGTCTGGTTCCTCTTCCTGTATGGGACATATGATCTGATCCATGCGAGGATGGTGGCCCGGAGGGGACATTTCATGCAGCCTGGTCTCCTGCGCTCTCAGTTTGATGTTCTGGAGCCACCGGCGGAAGAGGAGAAGGCGTTGCTGCTTGATATTCGGAGGAGCACTGATGACATCTGCCGGGAGATACAGGAGCATCTCCGCCAACTTTCATAACCAGAGATCATGATCATGGACTCTCAAATCAAAGATAACATACTGGACTGCACTGTGTGCTAGAAAACAATTACATATCATGTCCGACTTTTATATTATTTTATTTTACAAAGCACAATAAATCCGTGATTATATGACACATGCTAGATGTAGAATCTCTATTGATTATGTTTTTTAATCCAATAGGCTTGGGTCTAGGAAAACTAGCTGAGTTGAGGGAAATGTTTGAAAACATTGCATTAGTAATGCCATTCCCGAGGCACTCCCGAGTGGTGCAGCGATCTAAGGCACTGCATCTCAGTGCAGGAGGCGTCACTACAGTCCCTGGTTCGTATCCAGGCTTTATTACAACCGGCCGTGATTGGGAGTCCCATAAGGTGCGCAGACTTGGCCCAGCATCGTCCAGGTTTGGCCGGGGTAGGCCGTCATTGTAAATAAGAATTTGTTCATAACTGACTAGCCTAGTTAAATAAAGGTTAAATAAAATATGAAATAGTATTACAATACAGTATGACTTACTTGATTTATGCTCATAGCTCCTGAAAGGAGCATAAGCCTTTGACAAATGTCCTCCATCTTACTCGGTTCAGGGCAAGTGTTTCCAGGTCACACCAGTTGAGGAAGCTCTCAGTAATTTCTGCCTGGATGTCTTTCCTCCAAGTGTTTCTTGGTCAATACAGTATAACCATTCTTAAATGGTGACACACACCTGCACACTATTTTGTAACAATGCCTGTCTGCCAAATGTCATGGATTAGCCCCATTAGAAACCTAAATGAGAAATTTATCGGCCATAGCATCAAAGAGGGGTTAGTGGCCTCTTGGGAAGACCCCACAGAATCATAGAGCTGTTTCAGGGGAATGATTCACCTCCCACCCCCAACAAGGGTATTTCAGGAGCCTCTAATCCTTGTAAACTCCCCACCACTACTCTCATATCAGTCTTGTACAACTAACCTTGTGGGGACACACAATACAGTCCCATTCAAAATCCTATTTTCCCTAACCCGTACCTTAACTCAAAAACCTAACCTTAACTCTAGCTCCTAACCCGTACTCTAACCCCTAACACTAATTCTAACCGTAACCCTAAACCCCCTAGAAATAGTATTTGACCTTGTGGGGATTGACAAAATGTCCCCAGTTGGTCAAATTTTTGTTTGTTTACTATTCTTGTGGGGATTTATGTTCCCAACAAGTATAGTTAAGCACGTCCACACATATACACACACCAGTGTTTCTACACTTACAGTATCTATACCCTTTCGGTATACAAACCTCAAAACATCGTAAAAACATGCGAGAATCTCAATTGCGTTTCCTTGATTCCTCGCATCCTCTCTACTTTCTTCCTTCTCAAAACCCATTGGATGAGAATTTCTCACCGTGTATGATCAATTCCAAATGAAAAGTTGCAATGCACATAACTGCAACTCAAGATCAGATATATAGTTCCATCTGCTGGACATCTAGATGTGCTACAAGCCAGTGGTGAAGAAGAGGGTTTCTCAAGGTCCTGCTTTCTGCAGTGGTGGGGAAAGCCAGCAGAAAATATGGAGCGTTGCGCCGTGATTGGCTCAGTGCTGTGTCACTCATGGGGACACTACATCACCGCCAAGTCTAAGGGTAGACGTCGAAAATTCTAGCCCCTTGGGTGCTGCCTTAGAGTTACATTAGAAGTGCCCATTCAAGAAGGCTCAAACTCATTGGCCACATATAAAATTACGTCAAATCACGTTATACAGTCGGGATAACAAGTATTTGATACACTGCCGATTTTGCAGGTTTTCCTACTTACAAAGCATGTAGAGGTCTGTCATTTTTATTATAGGTACACTTCAACTGTGAGAGACGGAATCAAAAAATCCAGAAAATCACATTGTATTATTTTTAAGTAATTAATTTGCATTTTATTGCATGACATAAGTATTTGATACATCAGAAAAGCAGAACTTAATATTTGGTACAGAAACGTTTGTTTGCAATTACAGAGATCATACGTTTCCTATAGTTCTTGACCAGGTTGGCCCACTCCTCCATTGCAAATTCAACAATGAGGGGTTTGGAAGGAATCAGTGACAGTGGCTGTGTAGTCCCAAATCTGGGATTAAGGTTCTCTTTTCCAAATTGAAAATGATAAACATTCAACATTGGCCATGCTGTCAATGAAGCATGATTTGTGCCGTGCTCAAAACAACTGTTAACTCGGGAACTGCGAAAACTTGACTTCAGTGAGGTCAAGACAACTGGGTAGTTGGGAATAAACACATTTTGAACGGTCATCCAACTCTGGAATTGTAAATCCGGCCTCTTCCCAGAGCCACGACCCGAAGACCAATGACATCATCATGATTCAACCTTGTTTTTTCCCCCGAGTTCCCAGTTGTTTTGAAAGCACAATAAATCCAGAGAATGCCAGACTTTGATGACAAAATTTGCCCACGAACATCCGCCGCTCCACCTTCCTGTTCAAGTGAGCACAGCACAACAAGGTGAGTCCAAAAATGTAGTGTATACTGCTGCATAAATGTAATATGCCAGGGAGATATGTATACTGTAGCTAAGAAAGTAATACTAAGTGTATGTTGTGTAGTAAGATGTTAGTAGCCCATGTGCCTCACCCTAATAATTTGGTATATTTACCCCTCTTAATTTCATCTACTGTTCTGACTTGGTGGCGCACATGTAGCCTGTAACCTGTTTTAGAGAAATGTAATCATTGAATATTGTAAGGGCTTTTTTTCTGCTTATATGCCCCCTTTATTTATCCTACGGTTCTGACTTGGTGTACAGGGAAAACACTAAGAACGGCCCACGTTCCAAATTCTGTCACTGTACATTTCAAAAGTGCTAAACAAATAGTTATTGACTACGTCCGTCCTAGCTCGCTCATTGTCTTGAATTGAAATTACGGCTTGCTTCTTATATGCTTGTCGTCCCCTTATGCCATAGTTCGTACATCTCAATTGTCATTAGAAACCACATTTGTTAACGAAAGTCTGCCATATTGTTTTTTTTAAGGCAGTAAATGAGGCTGAATGAACCTATTCGCTGCCAGACAAGGCCCCGCTGATAGCCAGGAGTAACAGTGGTAAGGTGTTGGGACAGGTTTTTGTACTGTAGGCCCTAACAGTTTTTGGGCACCGTTTGTCACCGTTATAATGCAATTAATGTATTGTTTAGTGTTGTATAGTGGCTTTGCTGTCATGCACTTAACTTTTTTTTACCCCAAGACGTACATGCTAAAATCGCCACTGCATGTGTACATCAGGAATGACCATGGCTTTGCAGTTTGTTGACAAAGACTAATACACACAAAGCAATCTTGTTTTTTTCCATTTCACTTTATTAACCAGCACACAGGAGAATGAATACAAATTAAATGCTGAAATCAAAAAGATGAAGGCTACAATTTTCCAAGGCAGTTGGTATCATCACCATACTGGCAATGTGCTAAGAAAGTGACTTCAGTAATTGCTTTGCTGAGCACTCTAAAAGATTCTACTCTATTCATTCAGGTATATTATTAAGATTCCATTCCTGCTCCCGTTTTTTTTGCATGTACAGTACTTCAATGGCTCCTGAATTGTATATTTTCTCTCAAGGAGGCAGAAGAGTTGAGTCAACAGTACCCTCCAGTGGGACAGAGCACATGGTTTTTGTTACACTAGCCAGTTTCAGTGGTGCAGTACAATTAATACATTAAAGACATGAAAAATATGAAACATGGGGTTTAGAAAGAAAAACACTTCATCCTCCATATATAAGCCTAACCGTAGGAGCATAAAGAACATACTATGAGGGTTTGAACTTTAGACAATAAAACAACATAGCCTATAATAACACACAAGTCAAAAGTACATTTTGTAAGAGTTAATAAAATGCACAGAGCTACATAGAGGTAAATAGAGCTACATAGTGAGTCATTGTATTATCAAATGGGAATACATCTAAAGCCACCGGCACACTTATTCTTGATTGGACATCACTGCTACATCAATATCAGTGCTACAAGCTTGCACTCATATCCAAGGCTGTGCAAGCGTGATACTGCAGCGTGATACGAGGGGCTGCTATTGAAGAAACTTGTCAGCAAAGGCCGGCTCCATGTAACAGTCAATTGAGCAGCCCACTTCCAGTCTATACCACAATGAAGTGGCAAAACTGGCCTCCCCTAGTCTATACCACAATGAAGTGGCAAAACTGGCCTCCCCTAGTCTATACCACAATGAAGTGGCAAAACTGGCCTCCCCTAGTCTATACCACAATGAAGTGGCAAAACTGGCCTCCCCTAGTCTATACCACAATGAAGTGGCAAAACTGGCCTCCCCTAGTCTATACCACAATGAAGTGGCAAAACTGGCCTCCCCTAGTCTATACCACAATGAAGTGGTAAAAAGAACACATAGCATTTAGTGCATTATGAATGCAGTCTGTTCACATTACACATATATACACACACACAACTGAGACTGCTGTACACATGCTCTCAAGGGTCACCAGTAGGGAACCCTTGGGTTATTATCCTGATTTGAGTTTAAGGCCTTGGTAGCAGCAGGGAAATACATATTGAGACTAGCAGCATATTCACTCTTAAGAGTCTTGGATGGGACTCTTAGGTAGGATGGGACTCTTAGGTAGGATGGGACTCTTAGGTAGGATGGGACTCTTAGGTAGGATGGGACTCTTAGGTAGGATGGGACTCTTAGGTAGGATGGGACTCTGCATAAAGGAATGTGGCAGAAGCCAGCATGATCCTGATTAGAGCCTGAACCAACTAAGGCCATTCAGAACATACAGCACAGACAGGCCTGCACTTCACAGTTCAGCAGCTTACATATACAATATAAATGGCATTCAGGAGTGCATGTTTCACTAGTTCTCTGTGAGTGAAGAATGTGCAAGCATCTGATCGTACAACTGCGTGATTGTACAAGTGAGTGTGCGCACGTGAATTTGTTAATTGTATGTGCACATGTGAAGTGTGTGTGTATTACAAGGGTGGCGAGTCCAGCAGTCGTTCTACAGCGGCGTTGACGTCTCCCCCGGTAGCGATGAGGGCCTGCAGGTTGGCCTCTGGGTTGAGGAAGCCCATGGTCGTCAGCTGCTCCACCTGCTCCTGGAACAGCAGCTCTTCAGTCTGAGCCTACACACAAAAAGTACAATACTTTGTCTTCCACTTGGGATGATGGTCATGTGTTTAATGCTCTCCTCCCCACCATGCTGACACAACATAGGTCCAATCCCAAATGAACCCCTAAATCGCATGATAGGACATAGGGCTTAAAGGTTGATTGAGGATTGGGTCATAAACACCACTTTGAGAGGCTTGAAGTAAAACAGGGTCCGGTTTTGGGAGAATAATGCAGGTCAATTCTCGGGCTAACCTGCTGATTGGTGCTAGCGAGAGCGTCTAGCATCTGACGCACAAACTGTTGTTGTTGTTGCCGCTGACCCGTTTCCGGGACTACCTGGGACCCACTGCTCAGGTCACTAGGGGCGGGGTCTGATGACAATCCAGGGGCAGGGTTAAGATCTGAGCCGGCGCCTCCCAGTCCAACCCTACAGGAACAACAGGCATCATGGCGTCAGCCGACCACAGCTCAACACTACGTTACTATAGGAACTATGTGGGTTGAGTACAAAATATAGGTCGCTTAAAGAGGTACTGTACTGTACTGTAGGTCTTTCAGGTGAAAAGTGAAGGTGTATGTTGATATTTGGATGTTCTGACTAAGTGCATGTGGAGGTATGGAGAATTGGTGTACATACCCTGGTATGAATCCAGGTGCCTCAGTGGCAAGGGTCTGCAGTCCCTGTTGGATCTGCAGCAGTGCCTGCATGGCCCTGGGGTTGGACATGGCCGACAGCATCTCAGGGTTCTGCATCTGAGGAAACACCAATCAGAGAGAGACTCACAGCGGTCAGAGGACCAATCACAGCTTACTGTATAGTCATCCCAGCAACACTTGGTGTTTTAAGGTCACTGACCTGTTGGAGGAACATAGGGAGTTGTTGTCTCATTTGCTGCTGCAGTTGAGGGTTCCCAGAAAACAGTGGGTTGTTCAGCATCATCTAAAACATTCAGGGACATTAGAAGTGTGTGTGTGTATGTGTGTGTGTGTGTGGGTGTATGTGTGTGTGTGTACCTGTGCTGCTAGGTCAGGGTTCTGGCTCAGGCTGTTGAGTAGGCTCCTCATGTAGGGGGCTGACAGCATGTTATGCATCAGTGTGGGGTTCTCCGTGATCTGCTGCAGAAGACTCTGCATTCCCGGACTATTGGCCATAGCTGCTATATCCACACAATAATCATTGAGGGATACAGGGGAGCTTATTAATGAAAGTGTAAGCCTACAGATTCGGTCAAGTATATTGGCACCCTTGCACAATTCATAATTTCTTCAAAAATAAGTTGAAATTGAAAACAACATGTTTGATTTACAAAAAGGCCAATCAAAAAACAATTACTGAAATTGCAATTTTTCATCTTCAAAGAAAATAAAAATGGTCTAGACTAAATTAATTTGGTTGCAGGCAATTCATTTTTTGTTTATGTGTAATTTCTCTCACATGCGGTAATTTGCACGTCCCTACATGGTAAGAATAGCCATTCAACCAGTTTAAAAATATATAACATTCCATTCCATTGACCTGTGTGAGAGGATAAATGTGTGTTTGTACCACTGTTAGATGTTCTACCTCCCATGGCGGGACCTAGGTTGTGCAGGGTGGTCTGAGGGCCATTGCTGGACAGGGTGGGGGTAGTGGTGGGTGTGGCGGTGTCTGTGGAAGCAGGGGGAACCCAGGGGTTGGCGAGGGGGTCTCCATTTTCCACCCGGGGTGACTGGATTTCCACTGATGACGAGGTCGTCAGAGAAGCAAAAGGGTTTCCTGCAATCTAAGCAAAGAAATTAAGAGAAAGAAAGGAAGAAAGAGACAGACAGAGACAGACAGAGACAGACAGACAGAGAGACAGAGAGACAGAGAGACAGACAGACAGAGAGAGTGGGTGGGTTACAGTCCAACTAGTTGGTAAATTGGAGGTAAATGAACTTTTACTTGTCCTGGTCAATGATTGGCATTAAGTGTTAACATTACACTTTAAAGTTCCATCAGGAGCTGTGTGTGTGTGTGTGTGTGTGTGTACCTACCGGTTCCTGAGCAGCAGCATTCAGCATGGGTCCCTGAGCATCAGTGGACATCCTGCGGAGGGCATTGTTGCTTAGTGTCCTGTCCTGGTTGCGCAACATCTCCTGCATCATGGTTGGGTTCCGTGCTATCTCCAGGGTCTGAAGGACAAGGAGAGGAGAACAATGACACAGGGAAGAGAGAGGAGGTTCGAAAGGAATAACAACACAGACACAAAGGTAACAACAACACACACACACACAGCTACCTGTCTCATGACGTCAGGGTTGTTGAACAGGTGGGTGATGTTGGGGTTGTGCTGCAGTAGCAGCTGCATCTGGGGGTTGGCCATGATGAGCTGTCTCATCATGTCTGGGTTGGACAGCATGCCCTGGACCAAGGGACTGTCCATAATCTGGGCCAGCAGCTCAGGGTTGGACATCAGCTGCCTCTGCAGCTCAGCGAGACCAGGCCCCGCAGCAGCTGTCCCTGGACTGCCTAGACCTACAGGATATAGACAAAGCTAAATGTTGAGGTAGCAAATACCCATCAGAAACATTTGGCTACCAACTCATCCACACACACACACACACACACACACACACACACAGGAAGCCCCAGATCAAATAAAAACATGTCACATGCTTCACAAACAACAGGTGTAGACTGACAGTAAAATGCTTACGGCCCTTCCCAACAACGTCGAGAGAAAGAAGAGAAAAGTCAAACACGTAATGACTTGGCTGTAAACAATAAATACACAATGAGTAATGATAACCTGGCTGTAAACAATAAATACACAATGAGTAATGATAACCTGGCTGTAAACAATAAATACACAATGAGTAATGATAACCTGGCTGTAAACAATAAATACACAACGAGTAATGATAACCTGGCTGTATATAATAAATACACAATGAGTAATGATAACCTGGCTGTAAACAATAAATACACAATGAGTAATGATAACCTGGCTGTAAACAATAAATACACAATGAGTAATGATAACCTGGCTGTAAACAATAAATACACAATGAGTAATGATAACCTGGCTGTAAACAATAAATACACAATGAGTAATGATAACTTGGCTGTATATAATAAATACACAATGAGTAATGATAACCTGGCTGTAAACAATAAATACACAATGAGTAACGATAACCTGGCTGTAAACAATAAATACACAATGAGTAATGATAACCTGGCTGTAAACAATAAATACACAATGAGTAATGATAACTTGGCTGTATATAATAAATACACAATGAGTAATGATAACCTGGCTGTAAACAATAAATACACAATGAGTAATGATAACTTGGCTGTATACACAGAGACCAGTAGTCCATGTACAACAGATTTGTGGTAGATATGTACATATTACTAAATCAAATGTTATTAGTTACATGTGCCGAATACAACAGGTGTAGTAGACCTTACAGTGAAATGCTGAATACAACAGGTATTACAGTGAAATGCTTACTTACGAGCCCCTAACCGACAGTGCAGTTTAAAAAAAATACAGATAAGAGATAAAAGTAACAAGTAATTAAAGAGCAGCAGTAAAAAATAACAATATATACAGGGGGGTGCCGGTACACAGAGTCAACCACCTACCACCGTCATGTCGTCTGCAAACTTAATGATGGTGTTAGAGTCGTGCGCAACCACAGAGTTGTGGGTGAATAGGGAATACAGGAGGGTGCTAAGCACGCACCCCTGAGGAGCCCCCGTGTTGAGGGTCAGTGTGGTGGATGTGTTGTTGATGAAGGGGGTAAGGGAGGGATACAGCTGGTCTTACCAAGGCTGAAGGTAGGGGTGGCTGAAGAAGCAGGAGAGGGTCGAGGGACAGAGGTAGGTTCTACAGGAGGGGGTCCAGGGACAGAGGTAGGGCCTTCTGGTTGGGCCTGTTCTGAGGCAGTGGTGTTGGAAGGAGAGGCACACAACTCCGGAGGCCTTCAACAGAAAGGGAAACGGAGAGTTATAGTCCATCAATCCAATTTTGGGGACAACTTTAATGCTTTCA
Organism: Oncorhynchus mykiss; assembly: GCF_013265735.2. NCBI lineage: Eukaryota > Metazoa > Chordata > Actinopteri > Salmoniformes > Salmonidae > Oncorhynchus > Oncorhynchus mykiss. The sequence continues at coordinate 12,256,316 of NC_048570.1, forward strand.
TGTTTTCTTACCTACTCACACACAGTGTGTGAGATGTGTGTGTGTGTACCTGCTCAGGGTCTTGATGACCAGGTGGACGGTCAGTCCATTGTGGATGCCTTGATGACTCAGCAGATCTGCATCTTTGAGGATCTTCCCAGCGAAGATGAGTACCAGCTGCTCTGTTTGTGCCTGGAACCGCTGGGCTATCTGCTCCTTAAACTACAGAGACACAGGGAGAGACATGAACTCATCCCTGCCAAGTAGCAGCCAGAGAGAGAAAACCCATTTTACTGTAGGCTATATCAGACATTGGGAGTCACATTTGGCCAATAACAGTAAAGAAAATGTAATCGCCATGATGACAGCATCATAAGAAAAATGTAACGTAGGCACAAACAACAAACATGGCATTATTCACAAATAAGCTGATTGCATCAGTCCAGCTGTGTGTGGCTGCACCTCGGTGGGGACAGGACCACTAGCCTGGCGGCATATAAAAGTTTACATCCATGAAAACACATAGGTGTTAAAATCCCAAACATCACATAGGTCTAGTACTGTCAAGATTATAAATCGAAAAACGATTTAGAAATACTTGACAGTTGCCACGTGTTGTTTAGACCATGTTCCGATAAGACACCGTGACTTGACGGAATAAATGGATTTCACACAGACAGTTCCAATGACCGCACTGACCTGTTTGATGGAGCTGTTCTCTGGAATGGCGATTTCCTCTTTTTCCTTTGGTGTTTTCACAGTAACTCTGATGATCTTACATTCAGCAGGGAATGGTTGTTGCTCGTCCTCATCCACAGTATTAGCCATCTTTTTGCTCTCGCGGTGGTGACAGACCTATGTCTGACCACGCGGGCAAAGAACAGACTGTTTGCATAGGCGAATCTCGTAATGTCATATTTTATTTCCTGGTGTCCTAATCTTGCTGATTCGAAAAATATCTGCAAACGTCATAATGGATAACAGTGCACGGATAGCGTTATTTTCTTTACCTATTAATATTTCAACATATTGTAGCCTAAATAATTTCGTTAGATGTTTCTGAACACTCGTACATTCATTCAGCTGCAGCCATGATTACATACACTACATGCCCACAAGTATGTGGACACCTGCTCGTCGAACATCTCATGGGCATTGGAATGGAGTTGGTCCCGCCTTTGCTGCTAGAAAAGCCTCCACTCTTCTGGGAAGGCTTTCCACTAGATGTTGGAACATTTCTGTGGGGACTTGCTTCCATAAGCCATAAGAGCATTAATAAGGTTGGGCGATTATACCTGGCTTGCAGTCGATGTTCCAATTCAACCCAGAAGTGTTCGATGGGGTTGAGGTCAGGGCTCTGTGAAGGCAAGTCTAGTTCTCCACACCAATCTCAAAAAAACATTTCTGTATGGACCTTGCTTTGTGCAAGGGGCATTGTCATGCAGAAACAGGAAAGGACCTTCCCCAAACTGTTGCCACAAAGTTGGAAGCAGAGTCTTCTAGAATGTCATTGTGTTGTAACATTAAGATTTCACCAGACCATTATTTATCCTCCACCAAACTTTACAGTTGTCACCATTCGTTGGGGCAGGTAGCGTTATCCTGGCATCCGCCAAACCCAGATTTGTCTGTCGGACTTGTCAGAAAACGCATTTACACTGCTCCAAAGTCCAATGGCGTCAAGCTTTACACCACTCCAGCCGATGCTTGGCATTCCGCATGGTGATTAGGCTTGTGTGTGGCTGCTCGGCCATGGAACCCCATTTCATGAAGCTCCCGACGAACTGTTCTTGTGCGGATGTTGCTACCAGAGGTAGTTTGGAACGTGGTAGTGAGTGCAACAGAGGATAGACTATTTTTACCCGCTTAAGTGGTCCCATTCTATGAGCTTGTGTCACCTACCACTTCACGGCTGAGCCGTTGTTGCTCCTAGACATTTCCACTTCACAAAAACTTACAGTTGACCAAGGCAGCTCTAGCAGGGCAGAAATTTGACAAACTATGACAGTGCCACGTTGAAAATCACTGAGCTCTTCAGTAAGGCCATTCCACTGCCAATGTTTGTCTATGGAGATTGCATGGTTATGTGCTCAATTGTATACACCTGCCAGAAACAGTGGCTGAAATAGCCAAATCCACTCATTTGAAGGGGTGTTCATGTACTTTTGTATATATAGTGTAATTTGTCATGAAACCACAAGATGAGGGTACACTAAAACATGCTACCTCTCATTAGCATAAAAAAATAGGAGAAATATAGCATCTTGTGGTGTAGCCTACCATTAGCACATAGAAGTAATAAAACCACAATGAGACATGATTTTACACTGGAAAAGTCATTTATTTACCTTGCAGTGAAAGGGGAAAAAAACTAATTTCACACCTGTCATTTGGCATCATACCAGAAAAAAAAATGCGATGACGTCAGTCAACTTGAAATGTATCTTTATCAGAGCGTTTATTAAAAGCCTTTTCATGACTTCTGCAGTTCAACACATCCAGGAGTTGGTGTGTGGTAATACGAGTCATGCATAACGCATGAAGACAGTAGAGAATAACAGTACAAACAAGGAGACCCTGAAGAATAGGAGTGGCTTAGTTTGTTTTTGCAGTCAATGTTCTTCCTTCTGCGGTCTTCATAGATCGGACTCTGGACCCTTTTTCCCCTTCCTGTTTCCCTGCCAATCAGAGGAGACCAGGAAGTATGGAATGAGTACAGTGTCTTACATCAGTAGTTTGGTGGTTAGCTTGTCAGGGTCTTGACCGTCTACAAAGGCTTAAGGCCGCTCAAGAGATTCAGCATTTCATGATATGATAAGACCGGCTTGTAAGTTGTTACCAAACTAACATCCTTCAACTGAACTACACTAGTTAGCATGGAGACTTATGGTAGTGAGTTGGACTGAGTGAATGGTTCAGTTTTGTGTCAGTCTAGTAGTGTCCCGTTCTGGAGAGTGAGGACTGCTGCAGCTGCACTGTTACCTTGGTAATCTTCCTAGGGGTGACTTCCTGGCTGATCTAAGAGGGGAGCACACACACTTGACTCACGGCTTTACACAGGTTGAACAGTAAAACAAACAAACACTGTAGCCCTAACTCCTCTCTCAGAACCAGGCGAGAGCTGCTGATTTTAAAATCAGGCAGCGACAGTTAGAGGCACTATGTTAAAAATCGCTCCGCCATTTCCTGGTTGCAAAAATGTGAATAATTTGCGACAAAACAAGTAAGTATAGTGTAGAGAAATATTGTGTCATCTAAACCACTGTGTAATATATTTTCCTTAACCAAAAATATTGTTGTTTCAGCTGTTTGAAGCTGCTGTACAAAACCGAAAGTAAAAGACAAAAATAAAACTTCAGAACAGGAAGCATAGAAATAGCACACATAAAACAGATGTACCGCTTCTTAGACTTGCTTTCAATGAGAATGACATGTGATGGAAAATGTTATGTTTGTGCTTTTCTAATAACCAATTTCTGTCATTTCCACGACAGATCTATAACACCCATTTCTATGTGAATTTAGTCAAGTCGCCCAAAACACTACATATTGCAGCTTTAAACTAAATATGTGTTGTATTAAGTGCCACTTGCAAGTGTGATGAGTATGTAATGTGCCGTTCTACCTGATGGTGTTTTGGCTGATCTGTTTGTAAACCTTTCACTTTCGACTTCTCTTGTTCCAGTGAGGCATGTAGTGATGTCACCTGGAGAGTGAAATAAAGGTATTTTAACGAGGTCGTCAGCCTTGCATGGCAAGTAGAAAGGTTTGAGACACACACACACCTGTGAAGACAACTCCTCTTTGATATTTAGAAGCTCTTCCACCTGCAGTAGGATCTCGGCTTTATCTTTCACTGTGGAGAAAGGGAGAGAATAAGTGAATGAGAACGTGAAGGCCTACCTAATGCATCAGTAATGGATTTCAGTAGAGTCAGACTGAATTAGGAGTGCAGTAGCTGTACTCACTCTCTCCCTGCTGCAGCATCTTCAGGAGCTGGGAGTTTCTGGCTTTCACTTCTTTGTATTTCACCTGAGGATTGAGATCAGGAGCGGAGCCCATGGGGACCATATAGATTCATACACACATATAGATTTACACCAAATGTTGCTGATGGCAGTATTCTGTCCTTTGTATTTTAGGCATGCTCCATTGAAGCCTAGTACCAGTATCCCTACAATGACTCACCTCCCATTGTGAAATGACCTTCTTTAACTTGTCAATTTCTTGGTCTTTCTTCTCCAGATCGTCCTTTAGCTGCTCAGTTCGAGGGTCCTGAGAGGTGTGATGGGAGTCACAGTTAGGCTCTGAGAGATAAGTTACACTGACCTCCATGGTCTTACCAGCAGTCACTCAAAGGTCGATTTGCGAATTTTTGTAATTATTTTTTTTACACGAAACAGATTTGCAGTCGGCCTTACCGGTTCATGCTCTGTTGAAGTCGTGACCTCGAGGCCAGTGCTGTTAGAAAACTGCTCACGTCTTTTTTCCTGCTGTACGATTTTGCTAACGTCATCCTCAAGCTTGTTGAAGAACTTGTCTTCTGGAGGTGCGGGTGGTTTGGGCTCCTAGAGTGATGTCATCAATGGATTCAGAATTTGAATTATGACATCATACACAATTTGCGCTAGTTCACGTCATATCACCACCATTCCATCACATTCATCCTCACATGACAGGGTTTAAACTGTCGAAGCACTGTAAGCCCAACAAGAGTAAAACAACGTTTTTCCTCACCTCTTTCTCCTGCTTCTTACTCTGATCTGGAAAGGAGAATCATGTTTTTTAAGTCGAATACAACATGTCAAGTATTAATGAATTGTTTTTATGTCAAGTATTCATAGGTTGCACCTCCGTCATGCCATTGTTATGAACGTTGTCAAGCCACCCTCTACTTGCTGCGCTGCAGTGGTGCATAAACCTAGTCTACGGTTTCATCTAAATTACAAAATAGTGCCTTGAAATACGATAACATTGCTAAAGCAGTAAAATATTTAATAGGATCCAACTTTGCCAACATGATCATGTCGTCAATTTTACTTTACAATGATGGCAATGTTGTCATCAGCTAGCAAAGTTCGTCAAAAATATCTAGCAATGCTAACATTGGCTAGCCAAAATCAGGTGGCTTCCCCTCAATCCTAGCTAGTGAACATTATACTGAAGTCAATCTGGTGACATCAATATTATGACAAAAGGTTTTCCTACTAATTATTTGTGTCCTTTTGAATTTCATTGTATTTCCAGGCCAATGTAATGCACTTGATGAAACTTTCACCAGCACTCACTGACAGTCGGGCATCAGTTCCATAACAAACGTTCCAAACAATAGTGTGATTAAACATGCAACCCATGAACGTCATAAAAGAAAACAGAATAATAAGATGAGTGGGACAACTGAGAAAACAGTGAGATATGTATGGCATATCTACGCAGCACCTGCTCGAGGTGGATTGCTAAGCAAGTAGTGCTACTGCTATGATGGCACAGTATTGATGACGTTGGGCAGTGCTCAATGTTAACATAAGTGTAGCTCTCTGCCACTGGTGGTCTCACCCCCCTCCGCCTGGAAGTCCTTCAGAGAGACCGTCATCTTCTTGTCTTTTCCCTGCTGGTTCTTCTTCTTGTCCTTCTTCCCTACTGCTGCTCCTCGGGACTTGGGAGAGGGAGTGTCTGTACCATCATCATCCTGACAGGAGGCAATTTAAAAGAACAGCATCTGCTTATATGGAACATTCATTAATCTCCCCTCTCTCCATGGTTCAGATTTTTGTCAAATAGATGTTTTGTAACAGCGTGCTGCGATGGGGGCAGTGTGGTACCTGTTTATGCTGCTCAAACTCCAGTTTACTCATCATCAGTGCCTTCTCCAGGTCGGCCTCATAAAGCTCACTCGTCAACTGCATTTGGCAGAAACAAAGACAAAAATAAAGGATAGATCAGATGGGGACTATCAGGAAAGGGGAACACCCATGAGCAATACTCATGCCCATGTCAGGTGTTATCATGGGCCCTGTTCAGAAACAACCCCTATCCGTTAAGGACTAAGCAATCAATATAGATCTGTTTTTTTTTGGGGGGGGGGGAAGAATATGTAGCCTAGCAGTTAAAATATACCAATGTGCCCTTGGGCTAGGCTTAACCCTAATTGCTCTTGTAAGTCTCTCTTGATAAGAGTGTCTGCTAAATGAATAAAATGTATTAGTAATATAGCAGGACCATATTTATAACAACTATTCAATCCTCTCAGATCTCAACAAGGGTCTGGGGGGATAGGTTGTTTCTGGACAGGGCTCTGTTCTTAGTGATGGGGTGTCTGTCGGGTTCTACCTGGTTGTCCCTTTGCTTCCATTGCTGCCAGCCTTCCGGGGGCATGGCTTGGTCCCCTGCTGCGGGATGGAGCAGCTCATTGGCCACACCCTGCAGAGACAGGGAGGGGGGCGGGGCAGAGGACTTCTGAGGGAGCTTCTTAAAGGCAAGATTTCTTAACTGGGGACAGGAGACAGGAGTCATTATCAGTCCTCAAGCTCAGGTAAATTAGTGAAAGTGAAACCTTTGAGAACCGACAATGGAAACACCAGAAATTGGTGTTGACTAGGGAGTTGAAATGCCTCTGCCAATCACCTCATTGGCCTCGCTCTGTTGCTGCTCTTTCTTCTTCTTACGCTTTTCCTTCTTCTTGTCGTTGCTTGCAGTGGATTTCCCACTGGTTGTCTTCCCGGGCCGAGTCTTTCCAGAGTCCCGGGCGCCTTTAGTCCTTCCTGACTCTGAATCGGAGTCGGAATCAGAGTCGACCTGGAGCAGGGCAAAGCGAGAGGCTGTGGTGTGGACGGAGATCATTGCTGACGCCATCTGCTGACCTGTGCACAACCTAAACCCAATAAGATACACACGGGAAGAAAACATGCACGTCAAATTAGGCACCTGCTTAGCGACAAAACCATTCAAATCTAAACTTCTCCAGTACAACTCCAGCAATAAATCAAAAAACAACAATATGGAAAACGGACACAAATGTGAATGCCTGGTTCTACAATAAGCTACACTGCCTATGTCTGATCTTTAATGAAAAAAAATGTACTTTTGCTGTGTAGCCTAGTAGGAGTTAGCTACAAATGGCATGCCAGATAATGTGATACAAGCAGATCCTTTTGGTGTCCATTACTGGGCGTTACAGGGAAGTCCCATAAAAACCGCCATAGATTTCTCAACTAATAGCCTGTTCTTGCTGATACTTTTTTCACCGAATCGAAAACAAAGAAAATATCTTAGAAATGTCTGTTTCCAGTTGTAGGTGGTTTTTACAAAAACTCAGAAAGATATTACATGTACCGTCGTAGCCAAATAGTTTGAGAATGACACAAATATTAATTTTCACAAAGTCTGCTGCCTCAGTACGATGACAATTTGCATATACTCCAGAATGTTATGAAGAGTGATCAGATCAATTGCAATTAATTGCAAAGTCCCTCTTTGCCATGCAAATGAACTGAATCCCCCAAAAACATTTCCACTGAATTTCAGCCCTGCCGCAAAAGGACCAGCTGACATCATGTCAGTGATTCTCTCGTTAACACAGGTGAGTGTTGACAAGGACAAGGCTGGAGATCCCTCTGTCATGCTGATTGAGTTTGAATAATAGACTGGAAGCTTCAAAAGGAGAGTGGTGCTTGGTCCTCTGTCAATCATGGTTACCTGCAAGGAAACACGTGCCGTCATCATTGCTTTGCACAAAAAGGGCTTCACAGGCAAGGATATTGCTGCCAGTAAGATTGCACCTAAATCAACCATTTATCAGATCATCAAGAACTTCAAGGAGAGCGGTTCAATTGTTGTGAAGAAGGCTTCAGGGTGCCCAAGAATGTCCAGCAAGCGCCAGGACTGTCTCCTAAAGTTGATTCAGCTGCGGGATCGGGGCACCACCAGTACAGAGCTTGCTCAGGAATGGCAGCAGGCAGGTGTGAGAGCATCTGCATGCACAGTAAGGCAAAGACTTTGAGGATGGCCTGGTGTCAAAGGCAGCAAAGAGGCCACTTCTCTCCAGATATAACATCAGGAACAGACTAATATTTTGCAAAAGGTACAGGGATTAGACTGCTAAGGACTGGGGTAAAGTCATTTTCTCTGATGAATCCCCTTTTCTGTTTGGGGCTTCCGGAAAAAAGCTTGTCCAGGGAGAAGACAAGGTGAGCGCTACCATCAGTCCTGTGTCATGCCAACATTAAAGCATCCGGAGACCATTCATGTATGGGGTTGCTTCTCAGCCAAGGGAGTGGGCTCACTCACAATTTTGCCTAAGAACACAGCCATGAATAAAGAATCGTACCAACACATCCTCCGAGAGCAACTACTTCCAACCATCCAGGAACAGTTTGGTGATGAACAATGCCTTTTCCAGCATGATGGAGCACCTTGCCATAAGGCAAAAGTGATAACTAAGTGGCTCGGGGAACAAAACATCAATATTTTGGGTCCATGGCCAGGAAACTCCCCAGACCTTAACCATTGAGAACTTGTGGTCTATCCTCAAGAGGCGGGTGGACAAACAAAAACCCACAAATTCTGACAAACTCCAAGCATCGATTATGCAACAATGGGCTACCATCAGTCAGGATGTGGCCCAGAAGTTAATTGACAGCATGCCAGGGCGGATTGCAGAAGTCTTGAAAAAGAAGGATCAACACTGCAAATAATGACTCTTTGCATCAACTTCATGTAATTGTCAATAAAAGCCTTTGACACTTATGAAATGCTTGTAAATATACTTCAGTATACCATTATTTTTATTTATTTATTTTTCTTCTTGGGCCTCTATAACTATATCTATTGTTTTTATGTGATTTGGATTAATCCCCTCTACCACACGGAAACCCACTAATCTACTGACGGAACGCAAGAGTTGGCTAATAACAGACCTCCATCCTATGCTAGCTTGCTACCAAATTTAGCTGTCTAAATCGCTGTGACCCCCAACCAACCTCTCCACTCACTGGACCCTTTTGATCACTCGACTGAGCATGCCTCTCCTTAATGTCAATATGCCTTGTCCATTGCTGTTCTGGTTAGTGTTTATTGGCTTATTTCACTGTAGAGCCTCTAGTCCTGCTCATTATACCTTATCCAACCTATTAGTTCCACCACCCACACATGCAATGACATCTCCTGGTTTCAATTATGTTTCTAGAGACAATATCTCTCTCTTCATCACTCAATACCTAGGTTTACCTCCACTGTACATCCTACCTTACATTTGTCTGTACATTATACCTTGATGCTATTTTATCGCCCCCAGAAACCTCCTTTTACTCTCTGTTCCAGACGTTCTAAACGACCAATTCTTATTGCTTTTAGCCGCACCCTTATTCTACTCCTACTCTGTTCCTCTGGCAATGTAGAGGTGAATCCAGGCCCTGCAGTGCCTAGCTCCACTCCTATTCCCCAGGCGCTCTCTTTTGACGACTTCTGTAACCGTAATAGCCTTGGTTTCATGCATGTTAACATTAGAAGCCTCCTCCCTAAGTTTGTTTTATTCACTGCTTTAGCACACACTGCCAACCCGGATGTTCTAGCTGTGTCTGAATCCTGGCTTAGGAAGACCACCAAAAATTCAGACATTTTAATTCCAAAATACAACATTTTCAGACAAGATAGAACTGCCAAAGGGGGCGGTGTTGCAATCTACTGCAAAGATAGGACAGAACTCTGCAGGCTACTATCCAGGTCTGTACCCAAACAATTTGAACTTCTACTTTTAAAAATCAACCTCTCTAAAAACAAGTCTCTCACCGTTGCCGCCTGCTATAGACCACCCTCTGCCCCCAGCTGTGCTCTGGACACCATATGTGAACTGATTGCCCCCCCATCTATCTTCAGAGCTTGTGCTGCTAGGCGACCTAAACTGGAACATGCTTAACACCCCAGCCATCCTACAATCTAAACTTGATGCCCTCAACCTCACAAATTATCAATGAACCTACCAGGTACCTCCCCAAAGCCTTAAACACGGGCACCCTCATAGATATCATCCTAACCAACTTGACCTCTGCTGTTTTCAACCAAGATCTCAGCGATCACTGCCTCATTGCCTGCATCCGTAATGGGTCAGCGGTCAAACGACCTCCACTCATCACTGTAAAACGCTCCCTGAAACACTCCAGCGAGCAGGCCTTTCTAATCGACCTGGCCGGGGTATCCTGGAAGGATATTGATCTCATCCCGTCAGTAGAGGATGCCTGGATATTTTTTAAAAATGCCTTCCTAACCATCTTAAATAAACATGCCCCATTCAAGAAATTTAGAACCAGGAACAGATATAGCCCTTGGTTCTCCCCAGACCTGACTGCCCTTAACCAACACAAAAACATCATATGGCGTTCTGCATTAGCATCGAACAGCCCCCGTGATATGCAGCTGTTCAGGGAAGCTAGAAACCATTATACACAGGCAGTTAGAAAAGCCAAGGCTAGCTTTTTCAAGCAGAAATTTGATTCCTGCAACACTAACTCAAAAAAGTTCTGGGACACTGTAAAGTCCATGGAGAATAAGAACACCTCCTCCCAGCTGCCCACTGCACTGAAGATAGGAAACACTGTCACCACTGATAAATCCACCATAATTGAGAATTTCAATAAGCATTTTTCTACGGCTGGCCATGCTTTCCACCTGGCTACTCCTACCCCGGTCAACAGCACTGCACCCCCCACAACAACTCGCCCAAGCCTTCCCCATTTCTCCTTCTCCCAAATCTGCTCAGCTGATGTTCTGAATGAGCTGGAAAATGTGGACCCCTACAAATCAGCAGGGCTAGACAATCTGGACCCTTTCTTTCTAAAATTATCTGCCAAAATTGTTGCCACCCCTATTACTAGCCTGTTCAACCTCTCTTTCGTGTCGTCTGAGATTCCCAAAGATTGGAAAGCTGCTGCGGTCATCCCCCTCTTCAAAGGGGGTGACACTCTTGACCCAAACTGCTACAGACCTATATCTATCCTACCATGCCTTTCTAAGGTCTTCGAAAGCCAAGTCAACAAACAGATTACCGACCATTTCGAATCTCACCATACCTTCTCTGCTATGCAATCTGGTTTCAGAGCTGGTCATGGGTGCACCTCAGCCACGCTCAAGGTCCTAAATGATATCTTAACCGCCATCGATAAGAAACATTACTGTGCAGCCGTATTCATTGATCTGGCCAAGGCTTTCGACTCTGTCAATCACGACATCCTCATCGGCAGACTCGACAGCCTTGGTTTCTCAAATGATTGCCTCGCCTGGTTCACCAACTACTTCTCTGATAGAGTTCAGTGTGTCAAATCGGAGGGTCTGCTGTCCGGACCTCTGGCAGTCTCTATGGGGGTGCCACAGGGTTCAATTCTTGGACCGACTCTCTTCTCTGTATATATCAATGAGGTCGCTCTTGCTGCTGGTGAGTCTCTGATCCACCTCTACGCAGACGACACCATTCTGTATACTTCTGGCCCTTCTTTGGACACTGTTAACAACCCTCCAGGCAAGCTTCAATGCCATAACTCTCCTTCCGTAGCCTCCAATTGCTCTTAAATACAAGTAAAACTAAATGCATGCTCTTCAACCGATCGCTACCTATACCTACACGCCTGTCCAACATTACTACTCTGGACGGCTCTGACTTAGAATACGTGGACAACTACAAATACTTAGGTGTCTGGTTAGACTGTAAACTCTCCTTCCAGACCCATATCAAACATCTCCAATCCAAAGTTAAATCTAAAATTGGCTTCCTATTTCGCAACAAAGCATCCTTCACTCATGCTGCCAAACATACCCTTGTAAAACTGACCATCCTACCAATCCTCGACTTTGGCGGTCATTTACAAAATAGCCTCCAATACCCTACTCAACAAATTGGATGCAGTCTATCACAGTGCAATCCGTTTTGTCACCAAAGCCCCATATACTACCCACCATTGCGACCTGTACGCTCTCGTTGGCTGGCCCTCGCTTCATACTCGTCGCCAATCCCACTGGCTCCATGTCATCTACAAGACCCTGCTAGGTAAAGTCCCCCCTTATCTCAGCTCGCTGGTCACCATTGCATCTCCCACCTGTAGCACACGCTCCAGCAGGTATATCTCTCTAGTCATCCCCAAAACCAATTATTTCTTTGGCCGCCTCTCCTTCCAGTTCTCTGCTGCCAATGACTGGAACGAACTACAAAAATCTCTGAAACTGGAAACACTTATCTCCCTCACTAGCTTTAAGCACCAACTGTCAGAGCAGCTCACAGATTACTGCACCTGTACATAGCCCACCTATAATTTAGCCCAAACAACTACCTCTTTCCCTACTGTATTTTATTTATTTATTTAGCTCCTTTGCACCCCATTATTTTTATTTCTACTTTGCACATTCTCCCATTGCAAATCTACCATTCCAGTGTTTTACTTGCTATATTGTATTTACTTTGCCACCATGGCCTTTTTGCCTTTACCTCCCTTATCTCACCTCATTTGCTCACATCGTATATAGACTTGTTTATACTGTATTATTGACTGTATGTTTGTTTTACTCCATGTGTAACTCTGTGTCGTATGTGTCGAACTGCTTTGCTTTATCTTGGCCAGGTCGCAATTGTAAATGAGAACTTGTTCTCAACTTGCCTACCTGGTTAAATAAAGGTGAAATAAATAAATAATAAAATAAAAAAAATAGTAATATCTGACAAAAATATCTAAAGACACTGAAGCAGCAAACTTTGTGAAAATGAATATTTGTGTCATTCTCAAAATGTTTGGCCACGACTGTATATTTTGTATCAAAACGAAATATGCCTCTTGCATGTGTGTAGATCTTAGTTCCGGTTGCACTGTCATCTACAAGACTAGTTCCTGCAAAGATGCTGGGAAATGCTAGATGCCTGGCAGCTAAGATGGCAAGGAACCTCCTTCTCTGGTACAAAACATGGATTTAATATCTTTGAGTTTTTGCAAATGGAAACTCACATTTTTAAGATACTTTTTTCACAGAATCAAGAAAGTATCACCATGCAGTGGCGTAAAGTATTAAGTAAAAATACTTTTAAGTAGTACTTAAGTAGTTTTTGGGGGTATCTGTACTTTACTATTTATATTTTTTGACAACTTTTACTTCACTTGATTCCTAAAGAAAATATTGTACTTTTTACTCCATACATTTGGAATGCTTAGCAGGACAGGTAAATTGACAAATTCACACATTTATCAAGAGAACATCCTTGGTCATCCCTACTGTCTCTGATCTGGCGGACTCACTAAACACAAATGCTTCAGTTGTAAATGATGTCCAAGTGTTGGAGATAAATACATTTAAAAAAAAACAAGAAAATGGTCTTACAGATAGCCAGGGGCTGTCTGGTTTGCTTAATATAAGGAATTGGAAATAGTTTTACTTTTGATACTTTTTAAAACCAAATACTTTTAGACATTTACTCAAGTAGTATTTTACTGGGTGATTTTCACTTTAGTAATTTTCTATTCAAGGATCCGCCCCATTTTAAAATTTTGCCTAAAATGACTTTCCCCAAATCTAACTGCCTGTAGCTCAGGCCCTGAAGCAAGGATGTGCATAATCTTGGTACCATTTGAAAGGAAACACTTTGAAGTTTGTGGAATGTAGGATAATAACACACGATAGATCTGGTAAAAGATAATACAAAGGGGGAAAAAAAGCATTATTTTGTACCATCATCTTTGAAACGCACGATTTTGGCCACTAGATGTAGTGTATGTACAAAGTTTTAGACTGATCCAATGAACCATTGTATTTCTGTTCAAAATGTTGTACCAAGACTGCCCAAATGTGCCTAATTTGTTTATTAACAACTTTTAACGTTCAAAATTGTGCACTCTCCTCAAGCGGGGCGAGGCGGCAGGTAGCCTAGTGGTTAGAGCGTTGGACTAGTAACCGAAAGTTTGCAAGATCGAATCCTCGCGCTGACAAGGTAAAAATCCGTTGTTCTGCCCCTGAACAAGGCAGTTAACCCACTGTTCCTAGGCTGTCATTGAAAATAAGAATTTGTTTAACTAACTTGCCTAGTTAAATAAATTTAAAATAAAACACATTTAAAAAAAAAAAACAATAGCATGGTATTCTTTCACTATAATAGCTACTATAAATTGGACAGTGCAGTTTAATCTAACAAGAATTTAAGCTTTCTGACAATAACAGATATGTCTATGTCCTGGCAAATGTTCTTGTTACTTACAACCTCATGCTAATCGCATTAGCCTACGTTAGCTCAACTATCCCGTGGAAGGGACACCGATCCTAAGAAGTTGAAGGTATCTTTACTTTTACTCAACATGACAATTGGGTACTTTTTCCACCACTGTCGCCAACAGGCTATATTAGTTGAAAAATCTATGGCGACGGTTTGTATGGAACCTTCCTGTAAACGCCCAGTAATGGGACACCAAAAATATTTGATTATATCACATTATCTGGCATATAACCTGTAGCTATGACCCTACCTTATGGTGAGTAAGCAAAGTCGTAACACTTGAGTCTGGCTTCAGTGACTGGCTAGCTAGCTGGATGCAAATGAGTTTATTGCTAGTAGCTAACGTCAGTTAGCTAACTTACATGACATTATCATGTCACTCACAAGGACAGCTGGCTAGCTTGTTGCTGGCTTACCTGTCCCGCACTAGCACTTCTCTTCAGTTTAGCCAACTAACGTTGGGTAGCTAAATTAGTTAACCAACTGGGTTTCAACGTTGTGCGAGTAATATGTCTGCTAACTAGCTAGTTGGTTAACACCGTTTCAACGTGTAACGTTAATACAACACGGCATAAAGGGTAGTGGGCATTAGATAATTGTAGATCTAGCTAGCTAACTACCGAAATAAACAGTGTCTGTCGATTAACTTGGTTCAAAAGAAAGCATCGAATGTCGTTGCCTAGCTAACTCAGTCATATAGATATAATAGTTCTAGCTGGCTAGCATATTAGCTACATTGCATCCATACCAATGATGTAGCTCGTATGTATGACAAACTAAAATGATTTTATAATTTAGAAATCAGATTATTAAAATATTGTACCGTGTATGTTTGAGGGGGAAATAATAATTAAGAATTAAAAAAGATAATTAAAAACATACTTTCACCTGTTCGAGTAGTTAACCACACGTTCACCACTTCCAGTTGCTAAAGTACCTATGGTGGCCCAGTTGCTCAAAATGTGTTCTGCAAGAAAAAAAAGGGGTAATATGCGATATGGAGCAGCTCATAATATGTTGACTTCCCTTAAACAGAAGATGGAGACAGAGGTCTACTTTTCCACAAGACTGTATTCATGACAGCAACATGGTACCATTCATGATGATCATAATCATACATTGATTGTATCGCGATTGGCGATCTGCTTATTTATACAGCATTCGTTCAGGTATGACCACTCGTTTTCAGTATTAACAAGATTAACAATATTTTTTCCTGGCAGTGTAATCATGGTCGGCGCCTCCATCATTTAGAATTTTACTTTAATTATCCGTGCTTATGTTATTTATTTGTTAGGGATTTTATAAATATGCATTGTGCCACCTCGACCTCTTGAAATTGGTATATGTAACCAACATGCAACAGGTGTCCTGTCATGTCTGCGAGCTTGCACCCATTGACAACGATATCCACGAGATGGCGTCTCGTGCGTCAAAGTCTGCAACGCCACCAGATCACCAGACTCAAACCAAGCCCGTCGCTATTATTTTAGCTATTATTTCGATTTTAATGTGATCAAATTGTTAAATTTGAAACGCTGTCGAGTCCATAGCGACAGGTTTAGGCCTATTCATAGATTTAGTTGTGCACAGGTGTAGTCCCTACATAATAGCGTATGACGTTACTAAGATGTGCTGTAGCCTAGACTATGTCATGTGTAAGATGTATTAATAAACAATAGGTTTGTCATATACACATACTCCGGATTTTACATTAATTAGCCTATATGAGGGAGTAGGCTAGGCCAGTATTGTATTATAGGCCTACCAACATAGTGACAGGTTTGTTTGGTAAAAGGTTATTTAATCAACCTAATCACATTTTTTTATAGGGTGAACATTAAACTCGAATTATTTACACTGGATGCTTGCCTGCTATTGCAATACTATCAGCTGTTTAACCAAACTTGTTATTTGGCTCACTGCCTCAGCTCTCTTCCTTGTTTCATTAGGCGGAAAGAGAGGGCAGATAAAGTTCTGCGCATGCTCTATAGGTTGTTTTTCACAAAATCCTCGCTTAAAGTGAGCTGAGCGACGAAAGTTCCTTGTCTTTGACTAGAGACCAACGCGCGGAAGGGCGGACGATAGCAGCACCTACTGCTGTTATTAGCCTTCACATCTCAATGAACTGTTGTCAAAGAATGCACTGATCATGCCCACTGCTTTTGCAGGGCAAAGATATTGATCAGTGTTAGAATAGTGCATTTTTTCTTATGAGATTATTTTTCATAGATTTTTATTTGTAGGTAGATATTTTTCCACCATGGTGCTAGGAAAGGTAAAGAGCTTCACCGTAAGCTACGACTGTCTCAATGACAGCAATGTCCCCGTTTTCGCAAGCGGGGATTCCGTCTCAGGTAGGGTTATCATCGAAGTCACCGGAGAAATCCGTGTGAAATCTCTTAAAATTCAAGCAAAGGGATTTGCAAAAGTTCGTTGGACTGAATCCCGAAATGCTGGATCTAACACTGCCTATACGCAAAATTACACAGAAGAAGTGGAATATCTAAACCATAGAGACATCCTAATTGGACATGAAAGAGGTAAGATAGCCTAATACAACCATATTTGTAGCTAAAGAAATCACCTTTTTTTTTTCCTGAGATGCTCTGTGTAGACTAGTCATTGTGGGTCTTGAGGATCCTCACAGAGGATGCTGATGTGCTGTCAACCTACCGTTATACGTTACAGACTGGCTAATAATGAACACAATTGAATGCATAACAGATAAAGATTGGGGACGATCTGTGAACCAGCATCACAATCACAACACCATTTTATTTGGTTTATTACTGGCTATAACACATGCATATGGGCACATGCATGTATTGCAGGTCAAATTATCCTCGAGACATTTAAAACTACAGTAGGATGTTCTTCAATAAAATCATTTAAGATATGGGAATTTATTTTATCATGATACTTTAGAATTAACCTGTGCTTGAAAAGGCCTACATGATTAATACAATCTATTAAATTAGCAATGTCTGAGCTGCAGACTGAATGACAGTGGTCTCTATCCTTCCTTCATTGTACCCTATTATAACAATGATATAAATTACAACGTTTAATCAACACAGTACATTGAGGTACATAGCAGTCTCCGTTTACATATTTGTAGTTTTACTAAAAAAAAACGTTTTTATCGAGCGATCTTGTCATGTTTAACAATTAAGCTTTTCTTAAGTTTCCACCCATTGTTCAAAGCGGTTCAATCCTGTTCAGAAACTGGATGTGTGGGGGTTTAAGGGACTGTGCTTTCTCTCCGTTGATTGGCTGAAGTGCTCATGTGTCTTCCAATGACCTAATGCTTTTGCGGAAAGTGACAGAGAAACCTGCAATTTTTCCGACCTGCCAGCACAAGGTTTACAAAGTTGCATAAAAAGAAAAATAGCATTCGTTCCATTTATTTTATTCCTTAATGTGTAGGCATGTCTAGTGTTTAGTGCTACTATGTAGCCTAATATAAGCAACATTCAGATGTCAAATGAATGGTGCATTAAGTCCTGCACTTGGCTATGAACTAGAAGTTGTACAATTACCAGGCCTATCTGAATGCACAACACTATGGCCTATCCGCGGATGATAAATGTAGCCCTGTTTTTGTTCACTTTCAATTTACACCACTGAAACTCGGTGGTCCTAAGCAGTAGAAAATGTTTGTTAGTCTGTTGCTAATGTACGTAGTAGATCTTTCAGCTGATTGGATAGAAAAGTCAGTCTGAGAATTTAAGTAGCTTAATTGAATATGGGGTGGAAATGCTTGCCATGAGGTATTTCATTTTGTAGGCTACAGTGTAGCCCAAACACTTATTGGCTGCTCCTGGGTATTGTCTGTACATGCATAATTGCATTTGAAATTAGTTTACAGGCTGTAATTTGTTTCTTGATGGTGAAAATAATGTATTTGATCTGTCTCTGTATGGGGAATAATGTATGCATATGTTGTTAATGTTTTATATCAATTGTTGAATAGTTTGATTCGGTTTCTTGAAATGGTCAATGCCTTCCTTCTGTGGCTTTATTAAAATAATGTATGTAGTTTATGGATCACAGTGGCGCTTAATAAAGGTTTAATTAATTGAATTGCTTCTTTGTCTGTCATCTTTTTCATTCCTCTTTCCTGTCTCTTACAATCCCTGGTCCATGCTGCAGTAATTTACACGCTTCAGATCTTGAGGGGGTTGTCCCTGATAGTGAACCACTGACTGAATGCCGCACAGTGAATGCTTAATGAGAGAGCCGGGTTGGGGAAGCTGCTCGCTCCGGTTTAGGCCGGTCTTCTCCTGCTTCAGTCTGCTTTTGAGTGACAGCTCAGCAGTTGTTTACCACGACTCCGCTGCTGCTAAGGCTGGGAGGATTGCTGAGCTAGAGGAAACCGAGATCCCGCTCTAAAGCGCGTTGCTTTCAAATAGCACACAGCAAGATATATTTTCGTACTGATCATATAATGTGTAATTAATTACAGAACACCAAACTCATCTCTCCATATTACACTACATAATTAATTACAGAACACCAAACTCATCTCTCCATATTACACTACATAATTAATTACAGAACACCAAAGTCATCTCTCCATATTACACTACATAAGGAAGAATACTCCATACTTTCAGAGTAATAAGAATTAGATTATATATTTTACAGTTCATAATTGGGGCTTTTTTTAAACAATATATATTATATATGTTCTCTCTTTCAATACTGACTTACACAATGTGTCAGTGTTATTGTTCGGGACTTTAAGGTTTTTGCTAGATAACTAAATATGTTTCTAGAAAGATCTTTAATTGCAGAGATCATCATTTCACATTTAAAATTTTTTCTCTCATCATTCTCATATTACCGACCTTTCAGTGCCTTCCTGGTGTCCAATAATGATATTAATAGTTATATTGTGCTCTCTCCTGTGGTGTTATTGGGTTTTATCAGTGTGTTATATCTGTGTTGTAATACGTAGGTGTCATACTGCATATTTCCCAGGTGTTGGAGTATTGTTCTTCTGTTGTTTCAGATGAGGACAACTCAGAAGAAGGACTCACCACTATCCATTCAGGAAGACACGAGTATGCATTCAGCCTTGAGCTTCCACAGACGTGAGGATATACACCTAACTTATCAAAAAACTGACTTAAAGGAAAAACCTTTCTATTTAACATCTTTATGTCTTTCCTTAGTTGAAGATTGCACTAGAGGCTGGCTTTATGTTGTCCAAAAATGACCTGTTTTTGTACCTCCTTGTCTCTCTCTGTCCCCTCTCTTATCTCTCACAGACCTCTGGCTACCTCGTTGGAAGGGAAGCACGGCAGCGTGCGTTACTGGGTGAAGGCCGAGCTACACAGGCCATGGTTTCTGCCCATGAAGACCAAGAAAGAATTTACAGTGTTTGAACACATCGACATAAACACTCCTTTACTCCTGGTGAGCTCACGGATCTGTCTGCTGTACAGTGTCTGTATGTTTGTGCGTTGTAAACTTTTAGGGTCTTGTTCAATGTTTCAGTGGGCAGCAGAGATCTATTTCCATTGGCAGCCAAGAGAGAGACTTAAATGTGGAAGTATGACAAGTGCTTAGTTACAGGTGTTGCCTAGATATAGAAAGAATTAGCAAATGCCATTCTGTGGCAGAATGTGCTAGTCACACATTTTTTGTTTTACTAGTGGACCCCAAACCCATAGCACAGAGGACACCAGTGGACATGTCTTGTGAAAAACCCCTCATTTGGGCCATGCGCTCCCAAGTGGCGCAGCGGTCGAAGGCACTGCATCTTAGTGCACGAGGCGTCACTACAGTCCCTGGTTCGATTCTGGGTTTGGCCTGTGGTAGGCCGTCGTTGTAAATAAGAATTTGTTCTTAACTGACTTGCCTAGTTAAATAAAGGGTAAATATTTATATATTTTAAAATAAAACCTATCAGAGATTGTGTTATGATCAGTTGGTAAAGTAGAGAAATCAACACATTCAAAACATGGTTCAAACAAAGCGGTCTTGTTGGTCATGTATAGAGGTGACAGTCGAGGGTGAATTGATCTTTAATGTTCTGTGACAGCCACTTAGTATGGTGATGACCTCTACTGCCTAAACATGTCTTCCGGGTTTATGGAAAGAAAAAATGTTTTTCTCCATGTTTTTGAGTGACGGGCCTCAGGTGCTGTGGATCCCCCCGGGGAAGATTGAGAAAAGGAACAAGGAAGCCTGATTCTCAAGCTCTTACATTCCATTGTTTTCCCTGTCTGTTTCACAGTCACCCCAGGCAGGTACGAAAGACAAGACTTTATGCTGCTGGTTCTGCACCTCAGGTCCAATCTCCTTAAGTGCCAAAATCGAAAGGAAGGGATATACCCCAGGTGAGGAGAACACCCTGACTCTGTCACTCGAATTGATTAGTCATTTGTCGCTCTTGTAGGTAAATGACTATAGATGACTGCCGCATTATGTTTGATGATGACATCTCAATCAAAGGATCTTTGGACCGATTTAACTAAACCCCTTCTTTCTTGTCTTTGCAGGAGAGTCAATTCAGATCTTTGCCGAGATCGAAAATTGTTCCTCTCGCATGGTCGTGCCAAAGGCAGCCATTTACCAAACACAGACCTTCAAAGCCAAAGGTAAACTGAAGGAGGTCAAACAGCTGGTGGCCAACCTCCGAGGGGAGTCGCTGTCCTCGGGCAAGACGGAGACGTGGAGTGGCAAAATGCTGAAGATCCCACCCGTCTCTCCCTCCATCTTGAACTGCAGCATCATCCGAGTGGAGTATTCTCTCATGGTGAGTACAGCTACTGACCTGGGCAGACCCTCTCTTCCTCCTTCTCCCTTTGACCTCCTTCTCCCTCTGACCTTCTCTTTCTCTCTCTCACATTCTCTTTCTCCCTCTCACCTTCTCTTTCTCCTGCTCACATTCTCTTTCTCCCTCTCACCTTCTCTTTCTCCCTCTCACATTCTCTTTCTCCCTCTCACCTTCTCTTTCTCTCTCTCACATTCTCTTTCTCTCTCTCACCTTCTCTTTCTCCTGCTCACATTCTCTTTCTCCTGCTCACATTCTCTTTCTCCTTCTCCCTCTCACCTTCTCTTTCTCTCTCTCACCTTCTCTTTCTCCCTCTCACATTCTCATTCTCCCTCTCACATTCTCTTTCTCCCTCTCACCTCCTCTTTCTCCCTCACACCTTCTCTTTCTCCCTCTCAACTTCTCTCTCCCTCTCACCTTCTCTTTCTCCTGCTCACATTCTCTTTCTCCCTCTCATTTTCTCTTTCTCTCCCTCAACTTCTTTCTCCCTCCACTTGTCTTTCTCCCTCTCATCTTCTCTCTCTCCCTCTCAACTTCTCTCTCTCCATCTCAACTTCTTTTTCCCTCTCACCTTCTCTTTCTCTATCCAATTACTCATCTCCAATGTGGTGGTGACAATTGTGAACAGACTCAGTCACGTTGAGGTAAATCTGAACATGTAAATATGGAGTGATGTAAAATGTCAAGACACTGTTATGGGCCACATATCACATTGGTATTAGGCACATTTCCAAAGGTTTCTTGAGTTCCTAGAAAGCTCTCTTAAGTTTTCCGCTGTGACCTAGGTAGCTTTGGCAAAGACATTGTCATTGTACCAGGTGTTCTCTCCATATGCAGTTAAGAGGATGAGTCTAGAATATCTGTGGCGACAGTTGTCTTAGAGGTGCTAATGACCTCTATACCCTGTCAGACTGCTTCAGGCATTCCCTTGCATCAGTGGAACACCCACATGAGATACAGAGGGAGTGTAACACTGTAGATCACACAGGTGTGTTGTTCAGTGAAGGTGGAGCTACAGTACTTACCCTCTGTTGTGTGCTGCTCACCCTCTCCAGGTGTACGTGGACATCCCCGGAGCCATGAACCTGTCTCTGAACCTGCCACTGATCATCGGCACCATCCCGCTGCACCCCGTCGGCAGCCGCACCTCCAGTGTCAGCAGCCAGTGCAGCATGAC
The DNA here is from genome assembly GCF_013265735.2 of Oncorhynchus mykiss. Classification (NCBI taxonomy): domain Eukaryota; kingdom Metazoa; phylum Chordata; class Actinopteri; order Salmoniformes; family Salmonidae; genus Oncorhynchus; species Oncorhynchus mykiss. The sequence goes on from NC_048570.1 coordinate 12,278,495, forward strand.
CATGAGCTGGCTAGGCATGACCCTGCCAGAGCGCCCTGAAGCCCCACCAAGCTATGCCGAGATCATGACAGAGGAGCAGAGACGGAGCCTGGAGGTGACCTCAGCCAGGGATCAGTTGGAGGGATCACTCTTTGCCTACATCCAGGAGTTCCGCTTCCAGCCCCCTCCTCTCTACTCTGAGGTACGCATCAGCAAAACGTACACCCACTACTAAGACTAACTATTTTACACACTGCACTTAGTGAACATATTCAAGTCTGGTAGCCCGAGAGGTGCCGTTCCAGTCATTAAAGCAGTGTTTCCTTCACTTCCGCCAGGTTGATCCCAATCCTGATCAAGCCAGCCGGACAGAGGAGAGGAGATCTGACACCTGTCCATCACGCTGAAGGAAACTCAGAGCCCCGCCCGGAGATGTTTTGGGCGTTTCTAGTCGGCTCTGTTTTTGTTTTATCCCCCCCAGCGACAGCGTTCGCATGCCGCCGTCGATGTTGAGAGAAAACAAAACAAAGAAACAAACATGGATGATACCACGGTTGAACGAAGCCCCTCCCACAGAGAGAGGCACAGGAAGTCAGTACAGGAAGACTTCCTGGCAGCCTGCCTGGCCGAGGCACGGCTAGACAAACACACACCTGACCTGTGTAAAAAGAAACCCCTGTAGTGGAGACAGCCTTGGTGGAGTGATGATGCCGTGCCAGGGCCCTGTTTGCCTATAGCTCTTAATATCCTGCTTTCTTCTGTAACCATGGCATACAGACATGGCTCTCACACAGAGCAGACCTGTCATGTCGAAATCTGAGCAGAAAAAAAAGAAGAAACAGGAAGAAGAGAAAACAATATAAGCACCACTGTCTGGAGAGTTGAGCAGCAGAGAGACTACCTTCTTCCTGTCTGAAGAGTTCAGCAGCAGAGAGACTACCCTCCTCCTGTCTGAAGAGCTCAGCAGCAGAGAGACTACACTCCACCTGTCTGAAGAGCTGAGCAGCAGAGAGACTACCCTCCACCTGTCTGAAGAGCTGAGCAGCAGAGAGACTACCCTCCTCCTGTCTGAAGAGCTGAGCAGCAGAGAGACTACCCTCCTCCTGTCTGAAGAGCTCAGCAGCAGAGAGACTACCCTCCTCCTGTCTGAAGAGTTCAGCAGCAGAGAGACTACCCTCCTCCTGTCTGAAGAGCTCAGCAGCAGAGAGACTACCCCCCTCCTGTCTGAAGAGCTCAGCAGCAGAGAGACTACCCTCCTCCTGTCTGAAGAGTTCAGCAGCAGAGAGACTACCCTCCTCCTGTCTGAAGAGCTGAGCAGCAGAGAGACTACCCTCCTCCTGTCTGAAGAGTTCAGCAGCAGAGAGACTACCCTCCTCCTGTCTGAAGAGCTCAGCAGCAGAGAGACTACCCCCCTCCTGTCTGAAGAGCTCAGCCGCAGAGAGACTACCCTCCTCCTGTCTGAAGAGCTCAGCAGCAGAGAGACTACCCTCCTCCTGTCTGAAGAGCTCAGCCGCAGAGAGACTACCCTCCTGTCTCATGAGAGATTTTTGCACATGTTATTCTTGGCTTAAGTTGTGTAGTTCTGTTTTGAAGAAGAAAAAATGATCCCTTGTGTTTTTTTCAGCCTAGTAACATGCTGGACGAAAGAGACTGCAGGCTTAACGCCTAGACTCCTTATCCGCACAACTTCGAACAACGCAGAGAACATAGATACTTGGGGGAACGCAAGACTGAAAAGGACAGAAACAATGCACTGACCTTGTTTAATCTGTTTTAAGATGTTATTTTTCTTGGTCACATTTCCTTAATGACGTGTAGACAGGACTTGAAAGCAGCAGCACACTCTCCATTCAAAAGCTATTTTTCAATGTCTCCTCAGTTGACTTCCTTTTTACTCTACTAGATTCTGTCTTTTGATTTAGTTCACAACTTAGAATGCCTTCGATCCAATCATATGTTGCTTTGTGTTTATGTTGCACTGTGTTCTGGAGTAGAGGAGCCTCAGGCCAGCACTTACCACTCAAGTAGAGCATTAGATGCAGAGACTTGTCAGTGTGTGTATGAGTATGCGTGCGTGTGGAACATATTAGAATGCCCATCCTCAGTGTCCCCGTCCCTCTACTCACAGCACAGAGCGACGCAGGCTTACATACTGGCCAAAAAAAACCAAGATGTTTTAATTGCACTGTTTGAAATAGTAAAAGGAGGATTTCTCATATTTTAAAATAGTATATTACCAAAACAAGAGAGAAGAGGAATACACAGAGCAGCAAGGTAGCTTCCGAAGACCAACAACATTCCCTTTTTGTCCATACTTCACTTGCCGACTTCATTCACCAACCACTTCATTTTCCAGACCAGTGAAGACTGAAATGCTAGAATTATATATCTAAAAAAGTAAGAGTACATGGTATGATCTGCTTCTAAAAATGGGGCAGATGCAAACCCAGGCTGGCAAACTGCTGGGGAATGATGGAGGCTGGTGGGAGGAGCTATAGGAGGATGGGCTCGTTGTAATGGCTGGAATTAATGGAAGGGTGTCAAACATATAGAAACCACATGTTTGACCCTGTTCCTTTTATTCCATTCCAGCCATTACAATAAGCCCCTCCTATAGTTCCTCCCACCAGCCTCCACTATGTTAGATGTTGCTAAAGCTCCACTCAAACTGGCCAGAACAAATAGTGGTAGGTTGATATGAGTAATACATTGGTTTTCAAACTCATTCAACACCTAGACCAGCTAGACCAGGGCTCTGGCATCATCTTAAACAGGCACTTTTTTGATAATAAACACAAACAAACTAGCATTGATGGTGGGAGGTCTGTAAAAAGTCTGGTAACACAAAATACTTTCTGATGAGAAATGTAGTCAAGCAGTGTTGTGATGGACATGAATGCATTATTTCATCTTCTAAGATTAGAGACTTTAAAAAAAAGTTTACAGTTTTGAATTAGTTGACACAAGTGTGTATGTTATGTTTTTGTGCTCTGTTAAGATCCAGCTAGAAAATATAAGGATACTGCTTACAGTAACAACAAACTAGGAATTCAAGTGATCTTATCTTAGTGGCCTTGACACAGATCTGACCTAATTATGATGCTTCATTATCCAATGTCTAAACAATTTACAACCTTACTCTTTTTTTTCTCTTTTCTGTGTCTGTATGTATTAGTCATTTTAAGTTTGTCAAAGGAACAAAAAGGGAAGAAAGAAATGAGGATCCCTGGACGAGCCTTTTTCATTGTGCATTTGTCTGAATGTCTTTACTGATGGCTTGGCTAGATAATGTACTAGGGTAATGATGGCTTGGCTAGATAATGTACTAGGGTATTGATGGTTTGGCTAGATAATGTACTAGGGTATTGATGGCTTGGCTAGATAATGTACTAGGGTATTGATGGTTTGGCTAGATAATGTACTAGGGTATTGATGGTTTGGCTAGATAATGTACTAGGGTATTGATGGTTTGGCTAGATAATGTACTAGGGTATTGATGGCTTGGCTAGATAATGTACTAGGGTATTGATGGCTTGGCTAGATAATGTACTAGGTTATTGATGGCTTGGCTAGATAATGTACTAGGGTATTGATGGCTTGGCTAGATAATGTACTAGGGTATTGATGTCTTTCTTGGCAGTCAGACAACCCCATTTAGTTAAGTTCTACTCACCTCTCAGCTTCATGGAACAGCTGTGGATCAGCAACCTTCCCTCCCCCACTGAGAATGAATCAGCTAACAAGTGGAATAGATTGATATTCTAAGATAAAATCCCTCTCACTTATTATTTTTTGTTGTTGTTGTTGCTTTGATTTTTATCTTAGGGAATCTGTATCAAGTTAAAATAAAAATGAATAAGCTTAAATCTGTTTCAGGTTGGTCGATTCTACAGTCCGTTGTTTGGTGTAGTCAGTGTAGTCCAGTGGTAAGTGAGGAATCAAAATGCTAAGAATGGGAAAGTGGATCTAAAATGTTTTAGAAACAAAGTGCAATATTACTCATTTGAATGTGTTTTATTCTCTATTTGTAAATCTAGTTTCTCCTTTGTCTTTACAGTTTGTTGGGCATGATCGTCTATAGATATTGTATGAATATCCTGAATGATTGTAACCATTTTGTCTAGTTATTCTTTTGAGTTTAATAAACTTTTGTAAAAAAATAATTTATTTCTTTCTTCTTGATGAGACCACTAATCCAACTTCAGTAGATATGTTATTTGTATTAAGATTAAAAAAAAACATGATAATTTACATCAGGTAGTCTGACATCAATTTAGTTAGGCTCAATTACCCGTATATGACGATCAAGGGACGAACATCGGGGAAGGTGCAGCAGTCCCACATTTTGAAAGAAAACAAGCTCTCACTACCATATAGTCACTACACACACAGCCAAAGCTTTCATAATGTGCAACAGCGCCCCCTCTCGGTAATTCCTAGAATTTACACTTCACTCCAATGTATTCAATATTCTAATAGTGTGGGCCAGACACAAGACACACATATTGGTAGTGGTTTTCTAGAAACTAGATGCCACACAAGTATCGGGCGGAGTGTTTCTAAACCAAATATTTAATCTATGCCTTTCTCTAGTCCAGTGGTTCCCAAACTTTGTATAGTCCCGTACCCCTTCAAACATTCAACCTCCAGCTACGTACCAGGGTCAGCGCACTCTCAAATGTTGTTTTTTGTCATCATTATAAGCCCGCCACACACACACTATACGATATATTTATTAAACATAAGAATGAGTGTGAGTTTCTGTCACAACCCGGCTCGTGGGAAGTGACAAAAAGCTCTTATAGGACCAGGGCACAAATAATAATAGAAGAATAATCAATAATTGTGCTCTTTATTTAACCACCAACTCACCACAGGTTAATGACAAGGGTATGCTTGAAAGGGTGCCCATTGCATTGTTGGGTTTTATTGGAGAGAGTCTCAGTCTTAAATAATTTTCCACACACAGTCCGTGCCGGTATTTAGTTTTCATGCTAGTGAGGACCGAGAATCCACTCTCACGTACACTACCGTTCAAAAGTTTGGGGTCACTTAGAAATGTCCTTGTTTTTGAAAGAAACACACATTTTTGGTCCATTAAAATAACATCAAATTGATCAGAAATACAGTGAAGACATTGCTAATGTTGTAAATGACTATTGTAGCTGGAAACGGCTGATTTTTTTATGGAATATCTACATAGGCGTACAGAGGCCCATTATCAGCAACCATCACTCCTGTGCTCCAATGGCACGTTGTGTTAGCTAATCCAAGTTTATCATTTTAAAAGGCTAATTGATCATTAGAAAACCCTTTTTCAATTTTGTTAGCACGAGGACAAGTACATTAGAGTGTCTAGCTTGAGAAACAGATGCCTCACAAGTCCTCAACAGGCAACTTCATTAAATAGTACCTGCAAAACACCAGTCTCAACGTCAACAGTGAAGAGGTGACTCCGGGATGCTGGCCTTCTAGGCAGAGTTGCAAAGAAAAATACATATCTCAGACTGGCCAATAAAAATAAAAGATTAAGATGGGCAAAAGAACACAGACACAGGACAGAGGAACTCTGCCTAGAAGGCCAGCAACCCAGAGTCGCCTCTTCACTGTTGACGCTGAGACTGGTGTTTTGCGGGTGCTATTTAATGAAGCTGCCAGTTGCTCAGATGTGCACCGGGGCCTCCCATTCCTCTTTCTATTCTGGTTAGATACAGGTTGTGCTGTTCTGTGAAGGGAGTAGTACACAGTGTTGTACGAGATCTTCAGTTTCTTGGCAATTTCTCGCTGTTACTCAATTACCTTTCCTCATCAGGGGGCTCCAGGGTTCATGACCCCTGTGAAGATCAAAGGTCACTCACAGTGGAAGAGTACAGAGATTAGACTGGTACAGTATGGCTAAAAGGTCACGGTGACCCACCTCTCCAGGCCCAGCCACTGACCCCCAACATCGCACAGAAGAACATCAAATGTGACACATGTTTTATTGATTCACATTGAATTAGGATGGACCACATGCTGGACCTTTACTTAACTTGTCTCATCATAGGAATTGGACTGGGATGTTATTTAGAGATTGACCTGGTTTTCTCTGACCATGTTTGATTAGAAACAACTGGGTTTTATTGTGCATGATTCCTTCCAATAAAGCAATGATATCTAAGGACAACGATCAGATGAAATACACCGGATGGGTGTTACTATCCCAGATGGGTGTTACTATCCCGGATGGGTGTCACTATCCCAGATGGATGTCACTATCCCAGATGGGTGTTACTATCCCAGATGGATGTTACTATCCCGGATGGGTGTTACTATCCCGGATGGGTGTTACTATCCCGGATGGGTGTTACTATCCCAGATGGGTGTCGCTATCCCAGATGGGTGTTACTATCCCGGATGGGTGTCACTATCCCGGATGGGTGTCACTATCCCGGATGGGTGTCACTATCCCGGATGGGTGTCACTATCCCGGATGGGTGTCACTATCCCGGATGGGTGTCACTATCCCGGATGGGTGTTACTATCCCGGATGGGTGTCACTATCCCAGATGGGTGGTACTATCCCCGATGGGTGTCACTATCCCGGATGGGTGTCACTATCCCAGATGGGTGGTACTATCCCGGATGGGTGGTACTATCCCAGATGGGTGTCACTATCCCGGATGGGTGTCACTATCCCGGATGGGTGTTACTATTCCAATAATTATTGTACTAACTGGACATGTTGTTCCTTTCATTCAAACTGTCTTTGTACTGAGCAAAATGAAGAATGATCAAGATCTTTTGTAATGGTTCAGAACAAACAAAGCAATTGCTTACATGAATTCATTTATATTTTCACTCTGAAGATGTGTTTATAATGCCTGACATGGTCGGCATAGATGACAGATACATGACCTATTTATAATAAACCCGTCAATGTAATACATAGAAAATCAATTGCACTGTCTGTCATCTTTTGTAATAATTGATTGTGAAAGAAGAAGAGAAGTATAGAATCTCACGGACAGTGGTGGGTTCATTCATTTAAAAAAAATGCATTATGCTCAAACAAGGCTCTTGGCTCTACTCGAGCATGTGTCACGTCAACTGAACATGGCAGTATTTTGACATGGTATTACACCCAGCTGGACGTAATCTGTTCTTTATCTGACCTCGAGCTTAAGATTCAAAACGATGTATGGTTCTTCGAAGTATGGACGCCAACCCTATTTGACAAGGCACTGTCAGGTAATCGTTACGCACACATGTATTTTCTGAAGTTTCTCTGTTCTGCTCCATGATGGTGAGTCAGTTTGCGTTGTTCTGTGAAGGGAGTCGTACACAGCGTTGTACGAGATCTTCAGTTTCTTGGTAATTTCTCGCATGGAATAGCCTTCATTTCTCAGAACAAGAATAGACTGACAAGCTTTAGAAGAAAGGTCTTTGTTTCTGGCCATTTTGAGCCTGTAATCGAACCCAGAAAATGCTGATGCTCCAGATACTCAACTAGTCTAACGAAGGTTTTATTGCTTCTTTAATCAGGACAACAGTTTTCAGCTGTACTAACATATTTACAAAAGGATTTTCTAATGATCAATTAGTCTTTTAAAATTATAAACTTGGATTAGCTAACACAACGTGCCATTGGAGCACAGGAGTGATGGTTGCTGATAATGGGCCTCTGTTTGAACCCGATAGATACAATGGCGAAATACTTGGTCATGTCATCACACAGTTCCATGGTTAGTGTAGGCAATATTGTACACTATTTTCCCTATTATATTTCTATGTAAACTAATCTTCCAACATTACCATGGTTTGAAGAATGTGGCAATTTTCTGAGTGAATCCAACCACAGTTTTCTTTATTTTGTGTGGTCTCTCCAAACCTGTTTTTTGTGATTAATAAATACTTTTCTAAACCTAAATCATCTATCTACAAGATCAGAGTATTTTTAAATCTACCAATTGGTGCTGAAACGGAGATGAATATGCAGATGTTTAGATGGCTTTCTTTCATTGATCGTTAGTATTCTGAACCCGTTTTCTTGGTTCTGTTGACAAAATCTACACCGTATTTTTTATAACTTTATTTAACTAGGCAAGTCAGTTAAGAACAAATTCTTATTCTCAATGACGGCCAGTGGTTTAACTGCCTGTTCAGGGGCAGAACAACAGATTTGTACATTGTCAGCTCGGGGATTCGAACTTGCAACCTTTCGGTTACTAGTCCAAGGAATGGCTTAAGATAAATGTACTGAAAACCCTATTGAATTATAACTCTGTTGGCCAGTAAGTGGGAGTGTTTTCAGCTGTTGAATGAAATGTAATCAGAGTGTGCGAGGTAGCCACACCTGCATAGCCCGTTACTAGACTGAATAAGGTAAGTCTGAGTACCAAATAGTGAGAAGTGCGTCAGAAAAGCGTGCGCAAGAATGTTGTAAACTCCATTGGAATCAGCCCCTTATTAAGTGAATTATGTTTGAGAAGGAAATGTCAACCTCATTGTTGGAAAGTGCGTCACAGTCTAATAGAAACAATAAGAACGTTAACTTTAGCCTCAGAGTGTTTTGATTTCAATGGGCAGACTGCCACGAGGACTCGGTTCTCATGCTCACTTCCTTCTTTTCAATCCCATTTTCTATTCCGGTGATGTCATCGTTTTGATTGCAGCATGCTTCTCATTATCATAAAGAAAGGTATCAGGGGATTGTTTCTACTTGAGTCTTGCATTGAATCCCAGCCTTAGTCTCAGAACCTTACAGAGTCAGAGTCCATTACAAGGGATATTTGTGTTTAGATGCATTTTAGATGTGATGTTCTTTTCTGCCACCGGTCCTGCACTAACCCCAGCTCACACACTCTTCTTTAAAACCATCCTTGCAGTCTGCTGTTCATATCTGATATCAATACAGATGTTTTTCTGTTCCATTTTGTTCGTTAGACAGCGAGGCCATAATGTTCCCAACCACTTTAGAGAGTAAGAGCGGCCTCCGCTCTTCATTATCTTGCACATCACAGAGGAGATCGGCTCATTCAGGTTTCAAGTCCTTTTTCTCTGACACCCTCTAGAAAATCACAACGGAAGGGATTTCCAACAACCGGCGTAGTACAGGAGAAACAGCAGAAGCCTAGCGCACATTGGCAGCTTTGATGTGATGTAAGTGTAGAGGAACAACAGGCACAGACCACACTGGGCTGTCCTATGTCTGCTATGGGGAAACCTGATAGGCTTGGAGGGGGACATAATGCCAGGTGGAGGGGGACATAATGCCATGTGGAGGGGGACATAATGCCATGTGGAGGGGGACATAATGCCATGTGGAGGGGGACATAATGCCATGTGGAGGGGGACATAATGCCATGTGGAGGGGGGCATAATGCCATGTGGAGGGGGACATAATGCCATGTGGAGGGGGGCATAATGCCATGTGGAGGGGGACATAATGCCTAGTGGTCGGGGACATAATGCCTAGAGGAAGGGGGGGACGGACGGCTTAATGCCGTGCTTCTACACCTGCATTGCTTGCTGTTTGGGGTTTTAGGCTGGGTTTCTGTACAGCACTTTGAGATATCAGCTGATGTAAGAAGGACTATATAAATACATTTGATTTGATTTGATTTAGTGGAGGGGGGCTTAATGCCACGTGGGGGGGGGGGCATAATTCCATGTGGATGGGGGCATAATGCCATGTGGAGGGAGACATAATGCCTAGTGGTCGGGGGCATAATGCCTAGTGGAAGGGGGGGGGGGGGGGGGGGTGCGTAATAGAAGGGCTATTTTAATACATTTGATTTGATTTGATTTAGTGGAAGGGGGCATAATTCCATGTGGAGGGGGGCATAATGCCATGTGGAGGGGAGCATAATGCCATGTAGAGAGGGGCATGATGCCGTGTGGAGGGAGGCATAATGCCAAAGGAGGGGGGCATAATACCATGTGGAGAGAGGCATAATGCCATGTGGAGAGGGGCATAATGGCATGTGAAGGGGGACATACTGCCATGTGGAGGGGGGCCTAATGCCATGTGGAGAGGGGCATAATGCCTAGTGGAGGAGGCACAATGCCATGTGGAGAGGGGCATAATGCCATGTGGAGGGGGGCATAATGCCTAGGGGAGGGGGGCATAATGCCTAGGGGAGGGGGGCATAATGCCATGAGGAAGTATGGTACATCTTCCTGGGGAAGATAACACTGTTTAGTATAGTATAACCTATCACTCTGTTTAGTATAGTATACAGTGCCTTGCGAAAGTATTCGGCCCCCTTGAACTTTGCGACCTTTTGCCACATTTCAGGCTTCAAACATAAAGATATAAAACTGTATTTTTTTGTGAAGAATCAACAACAAGTGGGACACAATCATGAAGTGGAACGACATTTATTGGATATTTCAAACTTTTTTAACAAATCAAAAACTGAAAAATTGGGCGTGCAAAATTATTCAGCCCCTTTACTTTCAGTGCAGCAAACTCTCTCCAGAAGTTCAGTGAGGATATCTGAATGATCCAATGTTGACCTAAATGACTAATGATGATAAATACAATCCGCCTGTGTGTAATCAAGTCTCCGTATAAATGCACTTGCACTGTGATAGTCTCAGAGGTCCGTTAAAAGCGCAGAGAGCATCATGAAGAACAAGGAACACACCAGGCAGGTCCGAGATACTGTTGTGAAGAAGTTTAAAGCCGGATTTGGATACAAAAAGATTTCCCAAGCTTTAAACATCCCAAGGAGCACTGTGCAAGCGATAATATTGAAATGGAAGGAGTATCAGACCACTGCAAATCTACCAAGACCTGGCCGTCCCTCTAAACTTTCAGCTCATACAAGGAGAAGACTGATCAGAGATGCAGCCAAGAGGCCCATGATCACTCTGGATGAACTGCAGAGATCTACAGCTGAGGTGGGAGACTCTGTCTATAGGACAACAATCAGTCGTATATTGCACAAATCTGGCCTTTATGGAAGAGTGGCAAGAAGAAAGCCATTTCTTAAAGATATCCATAAAAAGTGTTGTTTAAAGTTTGCCACAAGCCACCTGGGAGACACACCAAACATGTGGAAGAAGGTGCTCTGGTCAGATGAAACCAAAATTGAACTTTTTGGCAACAATGCAAAACGTTATGTTTGGCGTAAAAGCAACACCCTGAACACACCATCCCCACCGTCAAATATGGTGGTGGCAGCATCATGGTTTGGGCCTGCTTTTCTTCAGCAGGGACAGGGAAGATGGTTAAAATTGATGGGAAGATGGATGGAGCCAAATACAGGACCATTCTGGAAGAAAACCTGATGGAGTCTGCAAAAGACCTGAGACTGGGAGGGAGATTTGTCTTCCAACAAGACAATGATCCAAAACATAAAGCAAAATCTACAATGGAATGGTTCAAAAATAAACATATCCAGGTGTTAGAATGGCCAAGTCAAAGTCCAGACCTGAATCCAATCGAGAATCTGTGGAAAGAACTGAAAACTGCTGTTCACAAATGCTCTCCATCCAACCTCACTGAGCTCGAGCTGATTTGCAAGGAGGAATGGGAAAAAATGTCAGTCTCTCGATGTGCAAAACTGATAGAGACATACCCCAAGCGACTTACAGCTGTAATCGCAGCAAAAGGTGGCGCTACAAAGTATTAACTTAAGGGGGCTGAATAATTTTGCACGCCCAATTTTTCAGTTTTTGATTTGTTAAAAAAGTTTGAAATATCCAATAAATGTCGTTCCACTTCATGATTGTGTCCCACTTGTTGTTGATTCTTCACAAAAAAATACAGTTTTATATCTTTATGTTTGAAGCCTGAAATGTGGCAAAAGGTCGCAAAGTTCAAGGGGGCCGAATACTTTCGCAAGGCACTGTAACTAAGGAAGATAACACTGTTTTAGTATAGTATAACTAAGGAAGATAACACTGTTTTAGTATAGTATAACCTATCACTCTGTTTAGTATAGTATAACTTAACACTCTGTTTTAGTATAGCATAACCTATCACTCTGTTTTAGTATAGTATAACCTATCACTCTGTTTTAGTATAGTATAACCTAACACTCTGTTTTAGTATAGCATAACCTATCACTCTGTTTTAGTATAGTATAACTTAACACTCTGTTTTAGTATAGCATAACCTATCACTCTGTTTTAGTATAGTATAACCTATCACTCTGTTTTAGTATAGTATAACCTATCACTCTGTTTAGTATAGTATAACCTATCACTCTGTTTAGTATAGCATAACCTAACACTCTGTTTTAGTATAGTATAACCTATCACTCTGTTTTAGTATAGTATAACTTAACACTCTGTTTTAGTATAGTATAACTTAACACTCTGTTTTAGTATAGTATAACTTAACACTCTGTTTTAGTATAGTATAACTTAACACTCTGTTTTAGTATAGTATAACCTATCACTCTGTTTTAGTATAGTATAACCTAACACTCTGTTTTAGTATAGTATAACTTAACACTCTGTTTTAGTATAGTATAACCTATCACTCTGTTTTAGTATAGTATAACTTAACACTCTGTTTTAGTATAGTATAACCTATCACTCTGTTTTAGTATAGTATAACCTAACACTCTGTTTTAGTATAGTATAACTTAACACTCTGTTTTAGTATAGTATAACTTAACACTCTGTTTTAGTATAGTATAACTTAACACTCTGTTTTAGTATAGTATAACCTATCACTCTGTTTTAGTATAGTATAACTTAACACTCTGTTTTAGTATAGTATAACTTAACACTCTGTTTTAGTATAGTATAACCTATCACTCTGTTTTAGTATAGTATAACCTAACACTCTGTTTTAGTATAGTATAACCTATCACTCTGTTTTAGTATAGCATAACCTAACACTCTGTTTTAGTATAGTATAACCTATCACTCTGTTTAGTATAGTATAACCTATCACTCTGTTTAGTATAGTATAACCTATCACTCTGTTTAGTATAGTATAACCTATCACTCTGTTTTAGTATAGTATAACCTATCACTCTGTTTAGTATAGTATAACTTAACACTCTGTTTTAGTATAGCATAACCTAACACTCTGTTTTAGTATAGCATAACCTAACACTCTGTTTTAGTATAGCATAACCTATCACTCTGTTTTAGTATAGTATAACCTATCACTCTGTTTTAGTATAGCATAACCTAACACTCTGTTTTAGTATAGTATAACCTATCACTCTGTTTTAGTATAGTATAACCTATCACTCTGTTTTAGTATAGTATAACTTAACACTCTGTTTTAGTATAGTATAACTTAACACTCTGTTTTAGTATAGTATAACCTATCACTCTGTTTTAGTATAGTATAACCTATCACTCTGTTTTAGTATAGTATAACTTAACACTCTGTTTTAGTATAGTATAACCTATCACTCTGTTTTAGTATAGTATAACCTATCACTCTGTTTTAGTATAGCATAACCTAACACTCTGTTTTAGTATAGTATAACCTATCACTCTGTTTTAGTATAGTATAACCTAACACTCTGTTTTAGTATAGTATAACCTATCACTCTGTTTAGTATAGTATAACTTAACACTCTGTTTTAGTATAGTATAACTTAACACTCTGTTTTAGTATAGCATAACCTAACACTCTGTTTTAGTATAGCATAACCTATCACTCTGTTTTAGTATAGTATAACCTATCACTCTGTTTAGTATAGTATAACCTATCACTCTGTTTTAGTATAGCATAACCTAACACTCTGTTTTAGTATAGCATAACCTATCACTCTGTTTTAGTATAGTATAACCTATCACTCTGTTTAGTATAGTATAACCTATCACTCTGTTTAGTATAGTATAACCTATCACTCTGTTTTAGTATAGCATAACCTAACACTCTGTTTTAGTATAGTATAACCTATCACTCTGTTTTAGTATAGTATAACCTATCACTCTGTTTTAGTATAGCATAACCTATCACTCTGTTTTAGTATAGTATAACCTATCACTCTGTTTAGTATAGTATAACCTATCACTCTGTTTTAGTATAGCATAACCTAACACTCTGTTTTAGTATAGCATAACCTATCACTCTGTTTTAGTATAGTATAACCTATCACTCTGTTTAGTATAGTATAACCTATCACTCTGTTTAGTATAGTATAACCTATCACTCTGTTTTAGTATAGCATAACCTAACACTCTGTTTTAGTATAGTATAACCTATCACTCTGTTTAGTATAGTATAACTTAACACTCTGTTTTAGTATAGCATAACCTAACACTCTGTTTTAGTATGGTGTAACCTAACGCTATGTTTTAAGAAGCTGAAGTGGGGTGACTGAGTGTTTTACTGTGTTTTTTATACCTTCCTCCCTCTGGGGGAATGAGCTTCCTATTTTAGACATGGCTGACTCATGGTCCAGCCTTCCCTCTTGGATCAGGCCCTCTCTGCCCGATCTGTTTCTCTTGAGTCACAACAAACCCTGTCCTCCCCTACCACCCCCCGCCCCACCACCCCATGACTGAGTACAGCAAAACAGCCTGAGAGCTCTGCCTGCCAGTCCCAGAGAAGAACATGGCCCATTCCCCTCTCCCCACCGCTACGCACAGGCATTCTTTCCAGTCATACAATATCCAGCCTCTCCCTCCCCTCTATCCCTGAGGGCAGCACAACATTTTTTTCTTTACCTCTCCGTGTCAGTGCCTGTCCAGCCCGTCTAGCCATCAGCCACTTTTCTATGATACCATTCTCTGTTTTCTTGCCTCATGGAAAACAAGGTTCACTAATAAAAACATGCATCTGTGTATGACTATCTGGTATCTGGTATTGAACATCACTTGTGCAACGAGAACTTAAAACTACAAGCTCTAGGTAGGCGTCAGGGTGTTGTGTTTGGAATACACCATCACACAGTTCCACATCTCTGTAACAGATCTCTGTACAACACCCTCATAGAAGAGCTGACTCTTATCGTAGGAGGCCGAGTCAGACCATCCACTGCAAATAGGACACTGCACACCAGTGATGGAAAAAGTACCCAAATGTTATACTGGAGTAAAAGTAAAGATATCTTAATAGAAACCGACTCAAGTAAAAGTGAAAGTCACCCAGTAAAATACTACTTCACTAAAAGTAAAACAAATATCTGGTTTTAAATATACTTAAATATCAAAATGTAATTGCTCAAATATACTTAAGTATCAAAAGTAAAAGTATAAATAATTTAAAATTCCTTATATATTAAGCAAACCAGACGGCATGATTTTCTTGTTTTTTTTTTCATTTACAGATAGCCACGTGCACACTCCAACACTCAGACATAACTCACAAATAAAGCGTGTGTTTAGCAAGTCCGCCAGATCAGATGCAGTAGGGATGACCAGCGATTTTCTCTTTAACTGCGTGAATCAGACAATTTTCCTATCTTGCTAAGAATTCAAAATGTAACGAGTACTTTTGGGTGTCAGGGAAAATAAATGGGGTAAAAAGTACATTATTTTTTTCAGGAATGTAGCGAAGTAAAAGTAAAAGTAGTCAAACAGATAAACAGTAAAGTACCCCCAAAAACTACTTAAGATATTTTTACTGAAGTACTTTATCACACTGCTGCACATTATCGCCACACACGAATAACTATGACTTTACAGACTTCTTCTGGCCAAGAATTAGTCAGGAAAGGCCTATTTTATGTACACTACTCAGTAAACTCCTCAATAATGAACCCGTTCAAATCAATCCTGTCAATAGTGAAGCACAGTCCCCGCAGTCTGATCGTCCAAAAATAGGCTTTTCTTTTCTCTACTAAATCCCAAGCTATGACAATCCTCCATCACTTTAATTTTATCTATCATAAAAATATAAAAACACATCCTTAAAAAGGATCACTTCTGCCAAAGGCTGAGGGGTTATTTAGGTCATATTTTCTCCTGACATTTTGCTCTCAGTACACACTTGGTGGTAAATGTATCCTGCTCTGTCAGGCACTTAGCAGTCCTTATGGGGCAGTGATCTCAGCTCTCTGGCCTCGCTGGAAACAGGACAGGGACACTGTCTGTTGATGTCCTAAATAAAGACTGACATGAAAAGTGAAAAGTGACAATTTCAAAGTTGTGCAGACATTGTTTGATTGCTTACCCAGGACCTACCTCTGAATGCCAGATTGGGTCCTTTATTGACTGGATGTGATCGGACAAGTGGCCTTTACCCTGGCGACATGCAAAACATTTGTTTTTAAATGTTGGGTGGGTCCACTGGCCATGCTGTTTGCCAGTTTCTCTAGGTGGGTTTTCATTAAGGCACTGTGGAGAGACTGAATGACCTTTAAGAAAGGGAAACAGTCCTGAGAGTGGAGCCACAGTTTATCAGAGGATCATAAAAAGGTCTCTGTACTGAATGGCCTCAGGACAATAGAAGAGGTGTCTTACAGAAACAATAAAGGGCACAACATAAAGGACACAACAGTGTGTGTGTGATTGGTAATATAATACATTTTGATTCTTGGAAACAGCACCATTGATGACAAACACGTTGCAGTAAAAGAGTTAGGGCCCTCACTATTTCACCTTACTCAACAGATGGGTCAGAGCCACAACGGATAATGTCCAAGACATGCCACAACGGAATAAATGTATAAATACCTCTAAACATATGTATTGCAATGCACTGCTCACATTATATGTTGCCCTAGTTGTGATGCCAGGTATCTCGATGTCGGTTTCATGTTCCAGAATTTTCCTGGCACCACATCCCCACCCCGAATGTAGTTCTCTCCGGTTTGAATTCCACAGCCCACACTGAGCGGTAAACATGCTGGTCACCTCAGTTGACACTTGGTCAGGCCATGAGAGGAGTCTGGAGGATGGAGCAGGCAGGAGTTGCACAACAATCCCCCAGGACTGGACCTGCTACACAGGTTTTTTGGATAATGTTTCTGATCATCTCTCAGCAACAGCCTCGGTTGTGAGTAAATGACAGTTTGACGAAAGACACCAGGGGATCAAAACCCGAAACAAAATTAGAGAGGTTGAAATGGTGATTTGAGATGTCTTCCAACTCTGGGCAAAAGGCCAATGTTATACAACTGTTTTAATTAAATGTTTAGCTCCAGAAGATTGACGGGGAATATGATTTAAGCACATTAATACTTTTTTACCTTCTCTCTCTTCTTGCCCACGTGCCAAATCCTAACAGGAAGCATGCTCCTTCAGTTTTCTGTATTCTCTTGTTCTATAATTGAGTCACTCTCCATCTTTGTCCCACAGAGGCCTATAGGGAGAGAGAAAGACAGGGAGGCAGAGGTCATTGGGGCAAACTGCAGGGGCTCTTCTTGTACTAAGCTTTAGTTAGCAGGCTGATTAAACAAGGATTTGGAGATGGCTAGAATAATGTTAGTAGTGAAGTGTGAGAGCTGCCTCATGTCGAGAGAAAGGGGGTCGAGGGAAAAGGGGGTAGGAGTGGGGGGCTTAAGTCTCTCTCTCACCAATACTTACACTGAGTATACAAAACATTAAGAACACCGGCTCTTTCCATGACCATGTGAATCCAGGTGAAAGATATGATCCATTATTTATGTCACTTTTGTTAAATCCACTTCCCATGTGTATCAAGAATGGTTCACCACCCAAAGGACATACGGACAATTTGACACAACTGTGGGAAACATGTGCTGGCATCCCTGTCAAACACTTTGACTCCTTGCATTGTCCATGCCCCGACGAATTGAGGCTGTTCTGAGGGCAAAAGGGGGGTGGGGGGTGCAACTCAATATTAGGAAGGTGTTCCTAATGTTTGGTACACTCAGTGTATATCTTTGTCCATCTGTGAACCCATCTGTCCATTTCTCTACTATGGTCTCACCATCCTCCACACAATCCAGTCTACTAGCACAGTCCAGTCTACAGCTAAGTGACTTACTAATCATTGTAGGTGCCAGTCTGACCCACTGTGACCACTGGGCCGAGGTGCCAGTCTGACCCACTGTGATCACTGGGCCGAGGTGTCAGTCTGACCCACTGTGATCACGGGCCGAGGTGCCAGTCTGACCCACTGTCTCTTCACCCAGAGTGATGCTAAACACTACTGTCTGTTCCTCTGTCTCACCGAGAGTGACTCTACCTCGCAGTCCAACCAAGGAGCTACCAGGATATGTGAACGATATTCAGCCCCTGTTCTCATCCCTGCCTGCCCCATTGCCCATCTCTGAGATGACCCTGCAAGAACTCCTCATTGACAGTGTCTCAGGGAGACGTGAACCCAGAGCGGCCTGCTCAGGGTCTTTCCTCGTCCATGTTATTAGCTCTGTTCCAGAAGGCGTGGCTCTCCTTCATGAGGGCAGCATGAACAAAACTGGTTGAGACTGGCTCAACGACCACAGCCAGGGAGAGAGAGAGTGGGAAGAGTGATATAGAGCGGGAAGAGTGATATAGAGGTTCAGTATACTCCTTGGCGCAGATAGCTGGCGGGGTTAGAATGCTTTTTCAGGCCTCTGCACGTGGTCTGCTACTTTGCGGCTGCACACGTGCCCTCGCACACACTCACACACTCACGCACGCACGCACGCATGATAGCAGTGAGACACACATACACTGTCCTGCCACATTGGAAATGTACAGTCTATTCATAATGATTAGCCTTAAGCAGTGATGATAATCTCACAAAGAGAACAGGGAGCACTAAACACGACTGCTTATAGACAGCCATGTGAGGTAGTAGTGCGCTACTCTTTCAGGCTTAAAGCTAAGGAAAACAAGTCCCACTGTAGGCCCGTCAAACCAAGCCTCTATTCCCAGTCTGTGGAGAGGTTCAAAATAAGTGGCAAGCCGTCAGTGCAGGGCGCTGGCTTCTGTGTGAACGAGGGTTTAACCAGTCCCTGTCACATACAGCTGCAGGGTTTAACCAGTCCCTGTCACACACAGCTGTAGGGTTTAACCAGTCCCTGTCACACACAGCTGTAGGGTTTAACCAGTCCCTGTTACACACAGCTGCAGGGTTTAAGAAGTCCCTGTCACACAGCTGTGGGTTTAACCAGTCCCTGTCACACACAGCTGTAGGGTTTAACCAGTCCTTGTCACACACAGCTGCAGGGTTTAAGAAGTCCCTGTCACACACATCTGTGGGTTTAACCAGTCCCTGTCACACACAGCTGTAGGGTTTAACCAGTCCCTGTCACACACAGCTGTAGGGTTTAACCAGTCCCTGTCACACACAGCTGTAGGGTTCTGCCAACCATACAGGAGGGGCGGGGTGAACAACAGAGGCTTTCACACGCCATATGACCAAGTAACTTCGTCTAGATTCCTCCAACCCCCCCACCCCCCCGACCCCTTTAGTAGACCAAAGTCAAACAGGATTATGTTTAACTGCTGTTCAAGACGTTCATAGGCGTTCAAGCTGGCCCTCACTAAGGCATCATACTAAAAGCCCTTTGACCTTTGAGGGAGTGGACGGAATGCCAAAAGCCCATGTTATCAGACTGAGGTGTCATCAGCTTGACATAAAAACAGGGTCAACTGTCCAGCCATTCGGAAAATGACATGCATCTGTCCAAGTGGTATTTAAATAGCCTGTTTGTTATTAACTAGCACTTTAACCTGACCTTAAGTCAAACTATTTAGTCCTCTCCTCACTGGCCAGTCTTGTTCAGATTCAATAAAAAGTGGATCAAACATGTAAATCTACAGGACGTTTAGGCCACTCCTGAATACATGTCAGTGTCTTAGTGTAAATTTATTGGCCACTTCCCACCTGATAAAGCAGCAGTATCTTTACTGAACCAGCTAATCGTAGCCTGACCTACAGTATAACCAATCATCTGTCCTGTCCTATTCTCTTCTAACCTGCTATCTAGCCAGACCCTCCAACCTCCCTCCCCCTCTTTGTAAGCACTGGGCAACAGTTTCCTCCCTGTCCAACAGCCCCTCCTATGGCAACACCCCTGTTCCACAGCCCCTCCTATGGCAACGCCCCTGTCCAACAGCCCCTCCTATGGCAACGCCCCTGTCCAACAGCCCCTCCTATGGCAACGCCCCTGTCCAACAGCCCCTCCTATGGCAACGCCCCTGTCCAACAGCCCCTCCTATTGCAACGCCCCTGTCCAACAGCCCCTCCTATGGCAACGCCCCTGTCCAACAGCCCCTCCTATGGCAACGCCCCTGTCCAACAGCCCCTCCTATGGCAACGCCCCTGTCCAACAGCCCCTCCTATTGCAACGCCCCTGTCCAACAGCCCCTCCTATGGCAACGTCCCTGTCCAACAGCCCCTCCTATTGCAACGCCCCTGTCCAACAGCCCCTCCTATTGCAACGCCCCTGTCCAACAGCCCCTCCTATTGCAACGCCCCTGTCCAACAGCCCCTCCTATTGCAACGCCCCTGTCCAACAGCCCCTCCTATTGCAACGCCCCTGTCCATCAGCCCCTCCTATTGCCATGCCCCTGTCCAATAGCTCCTCCTATGGCAATGCCCCTGTCCAACAGCCCCTCTTATGGCAACGCTCCTGTCCAACAGCCCCTCCTATGGCAACGTCCCTGTCCAACAGCCCCTCCTATTGCAACGCCCCTGTCCAACAGCCCCTCCTATGGCAACGTCCCTGTCCAACAGCCCCTCCTATTGCAACGCCCCTGTCCAACAGCCCCTCCTATGGCAACGTCCCTGTCCAACAGCCCCTCCTATTGCAACACCCCTGTCCAACAGCCCCTCCTATGGCAAAAACCCTGTCCAACAGCCCTCCTATGGCAACGCCCCTGTCCAACAGCCCCTCCTATGGCAACCCCCCCTGTCCCACAGCATTTCCTCTGGGGACCCCGTCCCCCCCATCCCTCCGTCCCACAGCCTCTCCTCTGGGGACCCCGTCCCCCCTCCGTCCCACAGCCTCTCCTCTGGGGACACCCCTGAACACCATAGTCCTCCAGTGCTCACTGAGTCCCCTCTGCTGCTCACCCACCCTCCCCCTCCCATTCTGTGCATGATAGGCCATGTTTACTTGTCTGGTACATACTGTGCTTAATCAGATCTAGGGCTGGTTTCAATCCATATCGTGGAAGTGTCCCAGAAGATCTGCGTAAAAATGGAAAGGTAATTTACGACTGTGCCATCATATGCAGCTTTTACCTTGAATGCCTTTAATTCTCAATTGCGCTACAAAGTGGATCTTCAGCACACAGATTGAATATAACCCCTAGTGGATAACTGTGCTAACTATAGTCCTGGAGAGCCAAAGTGATTGACCCCAGGCCCAGAAGTATCCCCCTAGCAGTAGAGGAGATGATGTTACAGCAGTCGATGTACAGATAGAACAGTACTTTACACAGCACAGTCATTTCACATTGCTATGCTCTTCATTTTGACTCACTCTTCCCCCTCACATCCTGCGCTGCCCCCACCACTAACCTGTTCCCTCAACAGGGTTCAAAGCCATTGGCTTGTGACTGTGCACTTTTCTCCCTAACATCCTGCGCTGCCCCCACCACTAACCTGTTCCCTCAACAGGGTTCAATGCCATTGGCTTGTGACTGTGCACTCTTCTCCCTAACATCCTGCGCTGCCCCCATCACTAACCTGTTCCCTCAACAGGGTTCAAAGCCATTGGCTTGTGACTGTGCACTCTTCTCCCTAACATCCTGCGCTGCCCCCACCACTAACCTGTTCCCTCAACAGGGTTCAAAGCCATTGGCTTGTGACTGTGCACTCTTCTCCCTAACATCCTGCGCTGCCCCCACCACTAACCTGTTCCCTCAACAGGGTTCAAAGCCATTGGCTTGTGACTGTGCACTCTTCTCCCTAACATCCTGCGCTGCCCCCACCACTAACCTGTTCCCTCAACAGGGTTCAAAGCCATTGGCTTGTGACTGTGCACTCTTCTCCCTAACATCCTGTGCTGCCCCCACCACTAACCTGTTCCCTCAACAGGGTTCAAAGCCATTGGCTTGTGACTGTGCACTCTTCTCCCTAACATCCTGCGCTGCCCCCACCACTAACCTGTTCCCTCAACAGGGTTCAAAGCCATTGGCTTGTGACTGTGCACTCTTCTCCCTAACATCCTGCGCTGCCCCCACCACTAACCTGTTCCCTCAACAGGGTTCAAAGCCATTGGCTTGTGACTGTGCACTCTTCTCCCTAACATCCTGCGCTGCCCCCACCACTAACCTGTTCCCTCAACAGGGTTCAAAGCCATTGGCTTGTGACTGTGCACTCTTCTCCCTAACATCCTGCGCTGCCCCCACCACTAACCTGTTCCCTCAACAGGGTTCAAAGCCATTGGCTTGTGACTGTGCACTCTTCTCCCTAACATCCTGCGCTGCCCCCACCACTAACCTGTTCCCTCAACAGGGTTCAAAGCCATTGGCTTGTGACTGTGCACTCTTCTCCC
Source organism: Oncorhynchus mykiss (assembly GCF_013265735.2). NCBI lineage: Eukaryota > Metazoa > Chordata > Actinopteri > Salmoniformes > Salmonidae > Oncorhynchus > Oncorhynchus mykiss. The sequence continues at coordinate 12,300,784 of NC_048570.1, forward strand.
TAACATCCTGCCCTGCCACCACCACTAACCTGTTCCCTCAACAGGGTTCAAAGCCATTGGCTTGTGACTGTGCACTCTTCTCCCTAACATCCTGCCCTGCCCCACCACTAACCTACTCCTAAGCCAGTGCCATGTGACTGTGACAGTGCTGTGAGGAAAAATGTAGTGGTCCAGCCTGTGATCGTCTAGCCATGCCAGAGCCCTGCTTTATGTAGAACACATCAATCACCCAGGGAGTGCAGACACACAGGCACGCCACAGACACAGAGACCCACTCATCTCCCACCGCCCTGGGTACTCATCCTGCGCAGGTCCCTTCCCTCCACAGTGGGCTTGTAAAGCTGCGTGTCCATAAATTGACAGAGCGCTGACTCTGACTCCCACTGAGTTTGATTTGGGGTCAGTTTCTGAGAAAGAAGAAACACAGGAATGTATGAAAGGGCCCGTGTGTAATATGCGGGGGGTCACGTAACAGAAGCACAAATCATAGACGTAAGACCCAATGTTTTCACAAGAGAACGACGTGTCGTAAACTTGAGAGGAAAGTGTGGTGCTTATACAACAGTTTCCCTGAAAGACGATTTAACGCTTTAGCCTGATTCTATATGCTTGTTGTATTCATCGAGATACTGTGATGTGCTTGGTAACTGAGCAGGGCCAGCCCTGGACCTTCTGCCACCCCCTTCCTATCCCCGCTAGGCTATGTACTGCCTTAATCACTAATCCTCTTCATCACACGCAAACATTAAAAAAACACTACAATAGTTTCATTGGCATATTCATTTTGATTCATTTTTCACAATTGGATAATCCTGTAAAAACACACTCATATCACCATAGCTACCAAGGATAGTGGGAGTGAACTTCGGGAGAAGCGGGAATGGGGTGAGGGCGGGAACTGCAGCAACCACTATGAGCTGGTGGCTGGTGCACCGCAGGCGGCGTAGTAGCCAATCAGGAGCAGCAAAATGTCCAAAATGCCGGCCCAAATTCAAGTTTTGCCATAGGCGACCATCTAATCTTGCCTAATGGGAGGGCCGGCCCTGTAACTGAGTATCCTCTGTCTCTTTCGTTGTTCCTCCACCATTTTGATATGATTTCTTTTCACTGAATTGTATCATTCACAAGGGAAATACAACATCAACTGACTTGAATCAACTGTTTACCTCAGTAATCAGGGGCAGGCAGTCACAATGGAATTCTACATGGTCCGGTGAAAAGATAACTAACCACTGGGCAAACCACATCATTTCAACGTTGACATTTAGATAACATTTGGTTGAAATGTTTATCAATGAGATTTCAACATTTACTCACCATCTCAAAAAGACAGGCAGAAGTTTGTTGAATTCTCACTGTTTTATGTCTGTGCTTTCAGCCATCTAAAATCACAACCAAATTCCAATGGAAAAACAATGTCAAATGTTTGGTTTAGTTGTCATCTAAATTGTGTTATCATTGCGCATTCAACCACTTAAAAGCACAACAAAGTTCAAATGGGAATACAATGTTTTATACTGTATTGTCACGACTTCCGCCGAAGTCGGCCCCTCTCCTTGTTCGAGCGGCGTTCGGCGGTCGACGTCACCAATCTTCTAGCCATCACTGATCCATTTTTCATTTTCCATTGGTTTTGCCTTGTCTTCCATCACACCTGGTTCCAATCCCATCAATTACGTGTTGTGAATTATACCCTCTGTCTTCCCTCATGTCCGTTGTCGGTGATTGTTCTTTGTGTGTATTGGTACTTTGTATGTTATGGTGTGCGACAGGTTTTGTACCCACGTTCTTTATTTTGTATATGTTGGTTTGTGGAGTTTGTGAGCATTTATTAAAATATTCTGTTTAACCAAGTTCGTTCTCCTGCGCCTGACTTCCCTGCCACCCTTACATACCTTAAGGGAACATTTCGGCATTTCGTGTATGATCAGTGAGAAAGTCCATATTGCAAATGTACGGTCCCTTACCTGACGTCCGAAATCGTTTGTAAAATTCGCGGTCGGCGTCGGGACGTGCGCATGTATACAGTAACGGTCAACAGTTTCAGAACACAGACTCATTCCAGGGTTTTTCTTTATTTGTATTATTTTTGACCTTGTAGAATAATAGTGAAGACATCAAACTATGAAATAACACATATGGAATCATGTAGTAACCAAAAAAGTGTTAAACAAATCAAAAATATATTTGAGATTCTTCACAGTAGCCACCGTTTGCCTTGACAGCTTTGCACGCTCATGGCATTGTAAAAATAAAGAAAAACCCTTGAATGAGTAGGTGTTCTAAAACTTTGGACCGGTAGTGGACTGTATATGTGTTATTAAACAACAACTTGTTATGACCCGGATTACAGTTGAGATTACAATAAAAGTATATGGTGCAAGTGATCAATGCTGTTTGAGATCCATCACAGATTATTACAGCACTTGTGAAGATCTCTACAGACCTGCGACCTTTCCATGCCATCTTGAACATGCTCACTTTCCATTTAAAGAAGATGTATCTAATGCTTGGATAGTTTCATCTGAGCCACTGACATAACCTTATTCTTTGTTTTTTTTGGTTAAGTTGGAGACGTGACTCCAACATATAATTTGTTAACACGTTAATATGCTGTTAACAGGCTATTTACTACTTTATATTGCAAACGTGTGTGTTTACTTAAAAAATCTTTAAAAATTATTTAAAAAGATAAAATAATCTGAATAGCCAATGCCTGCACATTCAAATGGGTGTCTTGAAGAATGCCAACTAGACTGAATAGATATTTCTCTTACAGGTGTTGTGCTGAAAAGATATGGAGAAAGACAAGGCAACACGAAATTGTGAAAAGTTGACATTTCATAGGTGTTACGGATACAGGTATCCTGCGTGTATTTCTTTTCTCTCCTTCTCCCCTCACAGGTGACAATCATCATCCACCAATCAGAAGACACCTGCTCCCTTTCCCTTACCCTTTCACTTTCCCTTGGTTTAAAACCCCTGTCAGTTGTTTTCTCATGAGCTCAATCTCTCTGTAGATCTGTGGTTTGGTTTAGCAACTACATGTCACTTTGTGTGTTACCCTGTGAGTATTGTTTTTGTTATGGTGTTTGACTGTTTGTTTGATGGTGGGAAAAGGGGGTACCAAGACAAGTCGCCCATGGGCATACATTACCCGTAGGAATACTTTGTCTAAGAACACTAGTTAGAACTGGGCGGACCACCCACTGTATTTTTGGTTAGTTAGTTAGCCTACTTCAATACAGTTATCTAGCTTAGGGGTGTTTTTTGACATTTGTTTCTTTCCTTGGGTCCAGCTCAGACCCTTTTCCTGCCCCCCTTTACCGTGGGTTTACCAAATAAACCATGAGTGTTTGAAGGTAATTTAGTTGTCTGTGGTTTTTGTTCTCACTGTTACTTTTTCACTGTTATAATTTGCATGAGTTGTTAGGGGTCTCGGTACCCCGCCCCTAGACGCCTGGGCCAAAGGGATTCGTAACAATAGGATAGCCTTCTAGCGGCCAAACATTGTAGTCATTTAGCAGACGCTCTTAACCAGAGCAACGTACAGTAGTGTGTGCATACATTTTTGTACTGGTCCCCTGTGGAAATGGAACCCACAACCCAAGTGCCATGGAACCATGCTCTACCACACGGGACCAACACGGGAGCCACACAAAATAAGTTATCAATGTGATAACATGATCCATCGGTCAAGTAAACAGAAAGAAAGCAATTTAATGAACAAATATTTAAACATTGATAACACATTTTACAATCCTGTTTACCTGGTATGAATTGCAAATGTACTGTATATGGTAACAGCCTGGTGCTTGTTTCAGTGAACCCAAAATAAAACATCAACATTTTAAAAGAGACAGAAGGGGGGGGGTCTACTGTATGTGGTTTATAAATTAAGCCAAAGTGTGTGCAGTACACATGGCTCCTGTATATTTGTGTGTCTGCTGTGAAAGAGGGAGAAAATCATGTTATTTTCTTCTCAGACCAAGAAAGAGCGAGACAGTTCTGGTGGGAAGATGTTGAATCACTTAGGAGGACTGGAGACTGGGAAGTAGGATGAGTCATCATCAGTCCCCAGGCACTGTGTTAGACATCTGAGTTACAGGCCTGCCACTCTCAGGAGCTGAGACCGGGACTGTAGGGGAAGGAGAGGGACTGGGGGTTGAGCGACCCAGTGCCTTTATAGACTGTTTCAAACTTGTCTACACTTGAGGCAACATGTTCTCTTCATACAAATATTCCCTTGTAAAGGCTTGATACAAATCTGTTGTATATTCTATATTTGAAATTCTTTAAATTTGCCAACATTTGCCTTGATGACAGCTTTGCACAGACACAGCATTCTCATAACCAGCTTCATGAGTTAGTCACCTGGAATGCATTTCAAATAACAGGTGTGCCTTGTTAAAAGTACATTTGTAGAATTTCTTTACTTAATGCGTTTGAGCCAATCAGTTGTGTTGTGACAAGGTAGTGGTGGTATACAGAAGATAGCCCTATTTGGTAAAAGACCAAGTCCATATTATGGCAAGAACAGCTCAAATAAGCAAAGAGAAAAGACAGTCCATCAATACTTTAAGATATGAAAGTATGTCAATCCTGAATATTTCAAGAACTTTGAAAGTTTCTTCAAGTGCAGTAGCAAAATCCATCAAGCGCCATGATGAAACTGTCTCTCATGAGGACGGCCACATGAAAGGAAGACCCAGAGTTACCTCTGCTGCAGAGGATAAGTTCATTAGAGTTACCAGCCTCAGAAATTTCAGCCCAAATACAGTGGGGAGAACAAGTATTTGATACACTGCCGATTTTGCAGGTTTTCCTACTTACAATGCATGTAGAGGTCTGTTATTTTTATCATAGGTACACTTCAACTGTGAGAGATGGAATCTAAAACAAAAATCCAGAAAATCACATTGTATGATTTTTAAGTAATTAATTAGCATTTTATTGCATGACATAAGTATTTGATACATCAGAAAAGCAGAACTTAATATTTGGTACAGAAACCTTTGTTTGCAATTACAGAGATCCTACGTTTCCTGTAGTTGTTGACTAGGTTTGCACACACTGCAGAAGGGATTTTGAACCATTCCTCCATACAGACCTTCTCCAGATCCTTCAGGTTTCGGGGCTGTCGCTGGGCAATACGGACTTTCAGCTCTATTGGGTTCAGGTCTGGAGACTGGCTAGGCCACTCCAGGACCTTGAGATGCTTCTTACGGAACCACTCCTTAGTTGCCCTGGCTGTGTGTTTCGGTTCAAACAGGTGCCATTAATACAGGTAACGAGTGGAGGACAGAGGAGCCTCTTAAAGAAGAAGTTACAGGTCTGTGAGAGACAGAAATCTTGCTTGTTTGTAGGTGACCAAATACTTATTTTCCACCATAATTTGCAAATAAATTCATAAAAAATCCTACAATGTGATTTTCTGGATTTTTTTTCTCATTTTGTCTGTCATAGTTGAAGTGTACCTATGATGAAAATTACAGGCCTCTCTCATCTTTTTAAGTGGGAGAACTTGCAAAATTGGTGGCTGACTAAATACTTTTTTTGCCCCACTGTATCTGTCCTTTGGTCTTTGTGAGATGCAGATTGGGTGAACGGATGATCACATGTGTGATTCCCACCGTGAAGCATGGAGGAGGTGTGATGGTGTTGGGATGCTTTGCTGGTGACACTGTCAGTGATTTATTTAGAATTCAAGGCACACAACCAGCATGTCTACCACAGTATTCTGCAGCGATACGCCATCCCATCTGGTATGCGCTTAGTGGCAGTATCATTTGTCATTCAACAGGACAATGACCCAACACACCTCCAGGCTGTGTAAGGGCAATTTGACCAAGAAGGAGAGTGATGGAGTGCTGCATCAGATGACCTGGCCTCCATAATCCCCCGACATCAACACAATTGAGATGATTTGGGATGAGTTGGACCTCCGATTGAAGGAAAAGCAGCCAACAAGTGCTCAGCATATGTGAGAACTCCTTCAAGATGATTGGAAAAACATTCCAGGTGAAGCTGGTTGAGAGAATGCCAAGAGTGTGCAAAGCTGTCATCAAGGCAAAGAGTGGCTACTTTGAAGAATCTCAAAAAATACTTTTTGGTTACTAGATGATTCTATATGTGTTATTTCATAGTGTTGATGTCTTCGCTATTATTATTATTAAAACATAAAGACAAACCCTTGATTGAGTAGGTGTGTCCAAACGTTAGACTGGAGTCGAGCACGTTGTTCAGCTTTTCACGACCCTGTAAAACACATTTCACTGCGCCGACAGTTTAGTGCCTTGCGAAAGTATTCGGCCCCCTTGAACTTTGCGACCTTTTGCCACATTTCAGGCTTCAAACATAAAGATATAAAACTTTATTTTTTTGTGAAGAATCAACAACAAGTGGGACACAATCATGAAGTGGAACGACATTTATTGGATATTTCAAACTTTTTTAACAGATCAAAAACTGAAAAATTGGGCGTGCAAAATTATTCAGCCCCTTTACTTTCAGTGCAGTAAACTCTCTCCAGAAGTTCAGTGAGGATCTCTGAATGAGCCAATGTTGACCTAAATGACTAATGATGATAAATACAATCCACCTGTGTGTAATCAAGTCTCCGTATAAATGCACCTCAAGGGGGCCGAATACTTTCGCAAGGCAGTTTGCCACAGGTGGCTTGTGGCAAACTTTAAACAACACTTTTTAGGGATATCTTTAAGAAATAGCTTTCTTCTTGCCACTCTTCCATAAAGGCCAGATTTGTGCAATATACGACTGATTGTTGTCCTATGGACAGAGTCTCCCACCTCAGCTGTAGATCTCTGCAGTTCATCCAGAGTGATCATGGGCCTCTTGGCTGCATCTCTGATCAGTCTTCTCCTTGTATGAGCTGAAAGTTTAGAGGGACGGCCAGGTCTTGGTAGATTTGCAGTGGTCTGATACTCCTTCCATTTCAATATTATCGCTTGCACAGTGCTCCTTGGGATGTTTAAAGCTTGGGAAATCTTTTTGTATCCAAATCCGGCTTTAAACTTCTTCACAACAGTATCTCGGACCTGTCTGGTGTGTTCCTTGTTCTTCATGATGCTCTCGGCGCTTTTAACGGACCTCTGAGACTATCACAGTGCAGGTGCATTTATACGGAGACTTGATTACACACAGGTGGATTGTATTTATCATCATTAGTCATTTAGGTCAACATTGGATCATTCAGAGATCCTCACTGAACTTCTGGAGAGAGTTTGCTGCACTGAAAGTAAAGGGGCTGAATAATTTTGCACGCCCAATTTTTCAGTTTTTGATTTGTTAAAAAAGTTTGAAATATACAATAAATGTCGTTCCACTTCATGATTGTGTCCCACTTGTTGTTGATTCTTCACAAAAAAATACAGTTTTATATCTTTATGATTGAAGCCTGAAATGTGGCAAAAGGTTGCAAAGTTCAAGGGGGCCGAATACTTTCGCAAGGCACTGTATTAGAAGAGCGAAACGAACACGAACAGAAAGGTTGAGGCTGGAAGCGTCTAATCAAAATAGTTTGGATTTGTGAAAGATGTTTAATGCTGCAATGGGCCAAATCAGGGTCACACAGAGTGATTCTTGTCAGTCTTAAACAAGTATACACCTCACACACATGGCTATGGGCTTAAAACAAAGAAGACACCTGTACCATGTCAGACATAGAGTTGAAGTGTATTACATTTTTTGTATTAACTAAAGGAATAAGAGGAAGTGAATCTCTGACTACATAAATAAGAGGAAGGGAATCTCTGCAGAGCCCATGAGCTGGTGTTCTCAGTGTTCAACAATCCAAAATAACTACATAAATAAGAGGAAGGGAATCTCTGTAGAGCCCATGAGCTGGTGTTCTCAGTGTCCAACAATCCAAACTGACTACATTCATCTTCAGCTAGTAACACTCCCTCTGTCTCTCAGCTTTGCCCCCCCCCCCCCAATTTTTTTTTTTTATATCCGTTAACCAGGTCTAGCAATTTACGAGGTCAGAGGTCAGTTCAAAGCACACACATACACATGTACGCATACAGACACACTGTCAGTCTGGGTAATGTCAGTCTTGTCACACTCTGATCTGTTTCGCCTGTCTTTGATTGTCTCCACCCCCCTCCAGGTGTAGCCCACCTTCCCCATTATCCCCTGTGTATTTATAAAAAAAAATGTTTGTCAAGTCAACCAGCATTTTTGTTATCAGCTTCTGCTCTTCCCAGTCTCACTATTTCTCTCCCTCCTGGTTTTGAACCTTGCCGGTCCTGTCTCTGAGCCTGCCTGACCACTCTGCCTGCCCCTGAGCCTGTCTGCCGACCTGTACCTTTGCCCCACCCCTGGTTTACTGACCCCTGCCTGCCTTGACCTGACTATTTCCTGCCCCTGTTGGAATACTAAACCATTGTTAATTCGACGTTGTCTGCATCTGGGTCTTACTTTCATACCTAATAAGTCTGGGTAATATCAGTCTGGGTAATCATTTGTTGGTGATCTTAACTTTTGTCATAAAGGAATGTCTCGCCCACACGAAGACCTATGCATTGTTATTACACTCTATTGATATAAAGATTTCCTGACACAGGTGTTTCCTTTCAGATGTAATTAATACAGAAACCTGGCGTATATTCAGTAAGGTGATACCATCAGAAAGTTGCAGATAGAAATGTAATGAATAGAGCTGATTCGATCCCCTATTCAACTTGACAGACAATTCTATTTGTTCTGCGCAATTGATTTCTATCTGACCGTTCTTCAACGTTGCACGCTTCTGAACAGGCCCCTGATGCCGGGTTGGCACCAGTGCTCCAGCTTGGTGAGGCTGTTCCTTCTGTTTCGGCCTAAGACTGTGGAACTGCTTTACTTATTATCCAAACCCAATCTTTATTTAATTGCTGTTAACTACACAAACTCTCTATTGTCTTACACCACTTTTGGTCATTCACTTCCTCAGTTTTTTTCTTATTTATGGTAATTTTCATCAGCGCTAATTGAGAATGCATTGAGTAGACCGTCAGCTGCCATAGAACTTAACGTAACGAGCAGCCCATGAATACTGTGTTTGACCTTGTATTCTGAACATTTACAGTAGATTGACAGGTTTTACGATTAGGTATTATCTCATCTATAGTTCATAGTCCCTTCGCCTCCTGCAGACACAAGCAGAAATATTCAGACCTTTCCACGGACCAGAATTCTCAGAACGTGTAGAACAAATTTGTGAAATTGCCCCACGAGACTGCGTGACCCCACAGCCACTCAGCAATTCCACATCCTGCGTTACGCAACTCTCACACAGGTTCTCCTCTCTTTATGTTTGACTGCTGACATTTACCATAGACTGCTGCCGGCCACTCTAAACCCAATCACAATTGAATCAAGACAGTCCGATGTAAAATATCTAATGAGATATTTATTCACAATGTTACAGAAACCTTAGCAGCAGGTTTGAGGGTGCTGGCTTGTGTCCTAAAAACTATACAAAATAATTTACACCCAGGAGAGATCAAATCAGCTTCGAGAGCCTTTACACGTTCATTTAGTAACACATTGATATATTCATATAAAAACAGACAAAAACATCACCGGCTTTCATGACATCAAACTGACGAAAACCAAAACTACTCTACAAAAAAAACGTGATGTTTTTGTGCAGTAGAAAATTAAAAACACTTGTGTTGTTCTCTGTGGTATAAAAACGTGGGAGGTTAGAGGTGTGTGTCTGCGATGGGGATGCGTCGTAGTTCTACTATCTGAGACGGGGCCGTACTCCCACCGTCATGACTCCCGTGGATCGACTCGTTGTCGCTCAGATTAAGGCCCGATCCTGACAGGGGGAGAGAGACAGAGACAGCGCACTTCAAGCATCACTTATTAATAATGCTGTCATCTCTGGTCCACGGCGTAGTGCGCGTTCATCCACTACTCTCTGTACACTACACCGTGGATCAGAGCTATGATAAATGTTTGACATCATTCAGTGTTAACTTAGAAACTCGTTAACAAAACATCAAGTCATTTGTTCTTTGTATACCGAAGATTTCAACATCAACACCTGCTGCAGTGTCCTGTGCGAAAAGTGACTGATCAATAATCAACACTTTATGTAAAATAGCATTTTCAACATTACCAAAGGTGTGAACAATGGAGTATCCAAAATGGCACCCTATTCCCTATATATACCCCAGGACCCATGGGGCTCTCGTCAAAGTAGTACACTATTAAGGGAATATGGTATTGTTTGGGATGCACGTATTATGAAAATATACAGGTCCATTAAAATGTCTGCATACTTTCTATCTGGTTCAAGAGTGGCCAGGATTGGTTGTTTTTTACCCATAATAATCACCCCCCTCTATTCTGTTTAACCTTGAAGAAAATAGGAAATACTGTAAGTAGGTGGAGCACTTCAGGTGTTCCACAACAACCAAAGGGGGTCTTGGAGGCACTCTGATGAAGACATAATAGCAAATATTTGTGTTTATACATTTTGCTTTATGCTTTTCAATCTTGTTTAACCTTGATTGGTTGTTGTTTGACCAGTAAGAGAGGTAATTAAAATGTAAATGCCACCCCATCCATATCTGTATTCCTCTTGAGGCTGAATGTTGGGGTGTACCGATGGGTGATCGAGAAAGCCAGAGAAACGCTAACTCATCCTCCATAACAACTGCCTATTAGAATACAGCGCACACAATCCACGTCACAGACGGCAGAAGAAGGGTTAGCGCTCCTCTCCCCGAGGCTTTTGTTTACGGTAACATTACCCTCTCTACCCAATCCACTCTCATTAACACCTCTGACTCCCTCCAATTCCGCTACCGCCAGGGAGACTTTTAATTTAGCATCACCACGGCAATGGACAAGTGTTTTTCTGGGTGTGGATACTGGTGTGTATTCTCGGCCCACTCCCAGGGGCCTGGTTAGCATTGAGGTGCCAGATTAACCCGTTTAGCATGGGGCCCTTCAGGGGCTTGGCTGGCCACCACGAGGAAGGGTCAAATCCTTTTCCATGATATGGACACGGCTACCAGGCTTGACTGGTATAAAAGTTAAATGTCTCTTTCCATGGGGTGTGTTTCTATGAACAGAGATCTTAATTGGTGAGAGAGAGAAGGAAGGTTAATAAAACTAACAGGTGTCCTCTCTAAGAATCCAACCGCAGTGAACGTAGTAGCTATGTGTGGCGAAGAGACGTCCCATCTAAACTGTATGAGGATGTCACGCTCCATGTCATGACTCTTTCACAGAGCACTGACGGCTTGGTCACTACGAAAGAGCCATGACATCACCATTCTATGGTTCCGTCCCCAATGGAAGCCTGTTCCCTTTATAGTGCACTACTTTGGACCAGGGGCTATATATATATATATATATTTCATACAGAAAAAGTACTGAGCACCACTTGGCATGTGTTCAGTTGGGTCCACCACTTGTTATTCAGGCAGCATGAAGCGATTACTCTGTGACTTGAGAATGGGAGGGGTGATATATCAGTCTGCTGTTAGCCCCTTATCTCATTAAACGTTGATGACTGAGGAAAAACGGTTCCTACGGGTGCAGGATTAAAGCTCTGCAAAGGAGTGATTGAGCAGGGCCAGCAGTAATGGCTACACACATGCAAACAATACAGGCATGCAAGCACACACACACACACACACACACACACACACACACACACAACTGTGTACATGAGCCCACATAGAAAAAAGTCACACAAAGGTTAAAAGCCATATGTGAGTCACCCATATTCCAGATAGAGAATGTATGCTCAAGTACAAATTGGACCTTTAGTCTACGAGGGAATAAGATTTGTATGTTATTCCAAGTTTTCCCATGTCACCCCGCTTCTCTGCACACTCCACTGGCCTCCAGTCTAAGCTCGCATCCACTACAAGACCATGGTACTTGCCTATGGAGCAGCAAGAGTAACTGCCCCTCCCTACCTTCAAGCTTTGCTCAAACCCTACACCCCCAACCCGGGCCCTCCATTCTGCCATCTCTAGTCTCTTGGCCCTCCTACCCCTATAGAAGGGCAGCTCCAGCTCATCCAAGGCTAAGCTCTTCTCTGTCCTGGCACCCCAATGGTAGAACCAGCTTCCCTCTGAAGCCAGGACAGCAGAGTCCCTGTCCATCGTCTGAAAACATCTGAAACCCTACATCTTCAAAGAGTATCTTAAATAATCCCACAGCACCCCCCTCTCTCACACCCCCTCCTCACACCGACCCCTCCCTCACACCCCCTCCTCACACCGACCCCTCCCTCACACCCCCTCCTCACACCGACCCCTCCAAAAAGGCCTTTCCTGAACTAACACTTGACTTATTTTCCCCCTTACTAGCTCTGACCCAGCTACTTTATTGAGGAAACTTATACTTGCTATGACTGTGATATGTGGTTATCCGACTCCCACCTAGCAAACTTCAGATGAATGTACTGACTGTAAGTTGCTCTGGATAAGAGCGTGGGGTCAATGACTAAAATGTAAAAAATGATGTATGCTGTTGAGTCATTGTAACTTTAGCCTACGAGGGTATAAGATGTGATTTGTATTTATAGTGAGTCATTGCATTTTTCACTTCTCCCATGACACCATTATGGTGTTGAGGAGTAGGACAAGGAGCTTTTCCTGAGAATGACCTGACCAGGAATAACTCTTTGGCTTCAGGAATAACTTATTGGCTTCATATTGATGGCTGATGAGGAATACGTGTGCAGGATTTGCAATAGGCTCCGTCCCAAATGGCACAGTATTCCCTACAAAGTGCCCTATGGGCCTTTGTCAAAAGTAGTGCACTATATAGGGGGTTGGGATTGATGTGGTAAGGGTTCAGTTTGTGTTTTGCCCACTACCTGTTTATCTGTGTAAACGTCCAAATGCCAAATATAAAAAACCTTGAGAAAAGTAGTGCTTTACATAGGGAATAGGGTGCCATGTGGGACTCAGCGATGATGATTCTTACCAGTCTTTAAGGCAAATATGAGGTCATCAAAGTCCTGGGACTCATCGTCGGCCACTAGGTTGGTGTTGATGAAACCTCCGTCGGTGGCGTAGGCTCCGCCCTGAGGGCTCTGCTTAAACACACTGCTGGGCTGGCTGTCCAAACGCAGAGACGCACGCTCCCAGTCCGCGGACACCTGCCACACACACACACACGCACGCAAACACACACAGCCGCAGAAATGCGCAGACACACGCGTTTACAGGCTCAATATGGTATTATCAAAGACAGCCACTCCAACAAATTCCAACAAGTTGAAATAACAGACCCTAAAGTATGTCAGGGTTCCATTTCTACAATGCCTTTTATGAGCTAACATTTAGAGTGTCTGGATGGCCAAGTGGTTATCCTCAAGGCGTTTCATAGACAACACTAACCAGAGATGAGCGTGTAAATGGGTCACCTAAATCTCCATGATTAATGCAATGACACACAACAGGCCCATTCTGGCACCAAGTCCGCTCTGGGTAGCAGAGAATGGGCCTGTGAGCCGTGTAATCACGTCTGAGACATGGAGGGTCACACAGAGTCTGTTGCCCAAGCTCCCCAAAGGGTTAATGCAGGATAAGGGGTCACGTGGGCCTCATACAAAAGCAGGCTCTGAGCCTGCTGCTGATGAATATGAGACAGAGCCAGACACAGAGAGAGAAAGACAGAGAGAGACACAGAGAAAGAGAGAGACACAGAGAGAGAAAGACACAGAGACAGAGAGAGACAGACAAAGAGAGAGACAGAGACACACACACACAGAGAGAGAGAGAGAACTCACGGAATGTCTACAAGAGTAGTGAAGGAAAGAGAGTTCAGCACCCTCCCAGACAGTTAGACAGGCAGACAACTAGCTAGACAGACAGACAGGCAGTTTGACACAGGCAGACAGACAGGCATACAGTTAGACACAGGCAGACAGACAGGTATACAGTTATACACAGGTAGACAGACAGGTATACAGTTAGACAAACAGGCAGACAGGCATACAGTTAGACACAGGCAGACAGGCAGTTAGACACAGGCAGACAGACAGGCATACAGTTAGACACAGGCAGACAGGCAGTTAGACACAGGCAGACAGACAGGTATACAGTTAGACACAGGCAGACAGACAGGTATACAGTTAGACACAGGCAGACAGACAGATATACAGTTAGACACAGGCAGACAGGCAGTTAGACACAGGCAGACAGACAGGTATACAGTTAGACACAGACAGGCAGTTAGACACAGGCAGACAGACATGTATACAGTTAGACACAGGCAGACAGACAGGTATACAGTTAGACACAGGCAGACATGCAGAAAGACAGTTAGACACAGGCAGACAGGCATACAGTTAGACACAAACAGGCAGACAGGCATACAGTTAGACACAGGCAGACAGACAGGCATACAGTTAGACACAGGCAGACATGCAGAAAGACAGTTATACACAGGCAGACATGCAGAAAGACAGTTAGACACAGGCAGACATGCAGAAAGACAGTTAGACACAGGCAGACAGTTAGACACAGGCAGACATGCAGAAAGACAGTTAGACACAGGCAGAAAGACAGTTAGACACAGGCAGACAGTTAGACACAGGCAGACAGTTAGACACAGGCAGACAGTTAGACACAGGCAGACATGCAGAAAGACAGTTAGACACAGGCAGACAGGCATAGAGTTAGACACAAACAGGCAGACAGGCGTACAGTTAGACACAGGCAGACATGCAGAAAGACAGTTAGACACAGGCAGACAGACACAGGCAGACATGCAGAAAGACAGTTAGACACAGGCAGACAGGCATACAGTTAGACACAGGCAGACATGCAGAAAGACAGTTAGACACAGGCAGGCCAGGTTTAATAGCTTATCTCAATGTTTCTTCATCTGGTCCTGGGGAACCTAAAGGGCTGCACATTTCAGTTTTAACCCTAGCACTACATAGCTGATTGAAATGAACAACATATCATCAACAGCCAGACCGACAGCTGGTGTACTAGCCTATCTGAACTATCTGAACAGGCCTGTAATGACAGACAGCACTGCGTAATTGTCTATAATGGGTACAGAGTGTCTAGATCTTGGTGAATTAGGCACCACCAGGCACCAGTGGATTTGTCATATCCGCTCTGAAGGGGGTTGACGAGATGCCTCCCATGTACCAATCCCCTCCGCCTCTCTCGCCCCTCTCTTTCCTTTCCACCTCTCAATTTTCTCTCTTTTGTCTCCAGCTCCCTCCGCTCTGCTGCTGGGATGGACCCCAAGGTTCCAAATCACAACATTTGTGTTCTCATGAAAAAAACAGGATTAGTGGATTCCTACTTTGGAAAAAAAGGGACTGAGTGTTCCCAGGAGAAATTACATAAAATCTGCCCCCCCCCCCCCCCCCTCTGTCTCCCCAACACTGGGCAGGGGACAAAGGGGTATGGGAGGTAAGGGTAAAGCAGACTCAGAGCTTTGGTAACAGTGGTCAGCCAGCCAGTCAGCTAGTCAGTCAGCTAGTCAGTCAGTCAGTCAGCTTGTAGGGCTTGAACAGGGCTTCTCACTCTTTCTTATCCATTTTTCTCCATAGTTTGGGGCAGTGAGGGAGGGAACAATGGCAGAGAGACACTGCATGTGTGTTACCTCCTCCATGGTTCTGATGAGGTTCTGGGTGGACTTGTTGATCTCCCCCCCTATGGTGGCGGCACCCCCTCCCTGGTAGGCGGAGTCTGGACTGCCCTGGCCGTTCATCTCCACCGTGTAGCTGGCCTTGGCTGGCCAACATAGCTGGTTGTGCATCAGGAAGTACACAGCAAACACGTACAGGCCCTGGGGAGAGGGCACAGGGCAAAGGTCAGGGGTTATGTGTGTGTGTGTGTGTGACTAGAGGAGGTTAGGTCACAGCCCTACACCACCTTGGGAGAGAGGACATAAGAGGTACAGAGAGGCTCAGCACTAACCAGCCAGCTTCACGTGTGGTGCTGTTGTCTCTACCTTTTGCCCTTCATGCTGTTGTCTGTGCCTAACAATGTTTGTATCATGTTTTGCTGCTGCCATGTTGTGTTGTTACCGTGTTGTTGTTGTGTTGTGTTGCTACCATGTTGTGCTGCTGCCGTTTTGTTTTGCTACCGCATTGTTGTAATGTTGTGTTGCTGCCATGTTGTGTTGCTATCATGTTGTTGTCATGTTGTGTAACTACCACGCTGTTTTGTCTTGTGTTGCTGCCATGTTGTGTTGTTACCGTGTTGTTGTTGTGTTGTGTTGCTACCATGTTGTGCTGCTATCATGTTGTTGTCATGTTGTGTAACTACCACGCTGTTTTGTCTTGTGTTGCTGCCATGCTGGGTTGTTGTATTAGGTCTCTCTTTACATAGTGTTTCTGTGTCTCTCTTGTCGTGATGTGTGTTTTGTCCTACATTTGTATGTTTAATTCCAGGCCCACGTCCCCACAGGAGGCCTTTTGCCTCTTGGGAGGCCTTTTGCCTCTTGGGAGGCAGTCATTGTAAATAAGAATTTGTTCTTAATTGACTTGCCTAATTAAATAAAGGTTCAATAAAACATTTAAAAGCTAGCTAGGGAGATAATGATTTCAGTAGCATTTAACAAGACAGATAGAAATCAATTTATAGGATAATAGCAGACAGAAAGAATATAAATGATTAAATGAGCGTGAACGACCACATTACTAAACTCAATCAGGGACATTCTAAACATTCTACAGCCTCATCTCTAAAATGTATTACATACTTTTATCACCCTCATCAATCTATACACAATACCCCATAATGACAAAGAGAAAACAGGTTTTTAGAAAATGTTGCATATGTATTAAAAATAAAAAACAGAAATACCTTATTTACATAAGTATTCAGACCCTTTGCTATGAGACTCGAAATTGAGCTCAGGTGCATCCTGTTTCCATTGGTCATCCTTCAGATGTTTCTACAACTTTATTGGAGTTCACCTGTGGTAAATTCAATTGATCAGAGACAGGATTGTGTCGAGGCACAGATCTGAGGAAGGGTACCAAAGCAATTCTGCAGCATTGAAGGTCCCCAAGAACACCGTGGCCTGCATCATTCTTAAATGGAAGAGGTTTGGAACCACTAAGACTCTTCCTCTTCCCAAACTGAGCAATCTGGGGAGAAGGGCCCTGGTCGCGGAGGTGTCCAAGAAACTGATGCTCACTCTGAAAGAGCTCCAGAGTTCCTCTGTGGAGATGGGAGAACCTTCCAGAAGGCCAACCATCTCTGCAGCACTCCACCAATCAGGCATTTATGGTAGAGTGGCCAGATGGAAACCACACCTCAGTAAAAGGCACATGACAGTCCGCTTTGAGTTTGCCAAAAGGCACCTAAAGGACTCTCAGACCATGAGAAACAAGATTGAACTTTTTGGCCTGAATGCCAATGTAACGACTGTCTTCGGGTGAAAGAGAAGAGGACCAAGATGCAGCGTGATGATAATCCATATTTAATGGGAATACTTAAACACCAAACAAAACAACTAACAGGACCGCCCACGAAACAGTCCCGTCCAGTAACGTGAACACTGGAACAGGAACAATCACCCACAAAATACCCACAGAATATGGCTGCCTAAATATGGTTCCCAATCAGAGACAACGATAGACAGCTGCCTCTAATTGAGAACCAATCTAGGCAACCATAACCCCATAAACATACAAAACCCCTAGACCAGACAAAAACACATACATCACCCATGTCACACCCTGACCTAACCAAAATAACAAAGAAAACAAAGAATACTAAGGTCAGGGTGTGACAGCCAAGCATCATGTCTGGAGGAAACCTGGCACCATCCCTACGGTGAAAGATGAACGGAGCAAAGTACAGAGAGATCCTTGATAAAAACCTGCTCCAGAGTAGTCAGGACCTCAGACTGTGGTGAAGGTTCACCTTTGAACAGGATAACGTGATCGAACCTGATCGATAACGTGAACCTGATCGAACATCTCTGGAGAGACCTGAAAATAGCTGTGCAGCGAAGCTCCCCATCCAACCCGACAGAGCTTGAGAGGATCTGCATAGAAGAATGGGAGAAACTCCCTAAATACAGGTGTGCCAAGCTTGTAGCGTCATACCCTAGAAGACTCGAGGCTGTAACCAAAGGTGCTTCAACAAAGTACTGAGCAAAGGGTCTGAATACTTATGTAAATGTTATATTTAAGTTTTGTATTTTTATAAATTTGCTAAAATTTTAAAAAATCTGTTTTTGCTTTGTCATTATGGGCTATTGTGTGTACATTGATGAGGGGGAAAAAAACAATTTAATCAATCTTAGAATAAGACTGTAACGTAACAAAATGTGGAAAGAGTCTTGGGGTCTGAATATTTTTTTGAGTGAACTGTACCTAGAACACACTGAAACATTTGTTTGTTTACTTGACCCATTACATCCAGGCTTACATCTCTGCAATGCAAGAAAATAACCATCCTGGACATCAAGTTACCAGCTTCTAGTTCCCTAGATCTGACAGGGCCCAAAGTCTTCTCAGGAATATTCTATCCATTCCCTGATGTTTGCCCTTCCTGTACAAATGTCCTCTGATGTAGCCTAGAAGCTTCAGAGCAGTGCTAACTAACCACTAACCAGGATGTAGGAAATATAGCCAGTGCACTGGAGCCAGCTGGCTAACGGCTGCTCAGTGGACAACTGCATGTAGTGATGCTGCTGTGGTTTAGAGATGGTAGAAAACAGCCACAGCATTAACAATGTCTATAGAGTTGAAATGGATGCAGAGAAAATACCTTCTTTGCATGTTTGCACACACATACACACACACACACAGCGGTTGTGAGCAGAAACAAACAGCCTTTTACAGTCAAAGAAACAGTCACTCCAACAACAATAACAACATGGAAAATGATCCTCATGGAAAATGTACCGCATGAGGGAGATAACACAAAACATCCTGAATGAGAGTGAAACTGCCAAGTGTGCAATAGCATAGAGGCACATAAGCAACTGTGGTAAAAAAAAAATACTACAGGACAGAAGCAAGTGTGATAATCAGATACTATACCAACTCAATAGATAGCTAGGATAACCTACGTAATTGAAATGATTCCTTAGGGTTTCTGAGGCTTATGGCAGCCACAACAGTAAACCGTGATCTGAAGATTTGCGATCCTGCCATACACATATAAACCTCACTCCACGCAACATAGAATGAACGTGATTATATCATAAATCCTAATGAAATTATCATTTCAATGATGCTAATTTTAAAAACCTAATTCAAGCTAATGCAGCACTGTACTTTACATTTCCTGTCTGTTGATTCCACTCTATTAATGTCCATTAGTGTTGGTGATGACGTAACCTTAATGACTGTGCCATGACACAAATATCAGTGCTCTGATCTCAATGTTCCTCATCTCCCCACAAAACAAATTGTTTTTCCTCTGTAAAAGCAGACTCTCAAAGCAGAACAAGTGTCCTTTAATTGTGTTCCTGCTGACAGCAACAGCTTCACAACAGGTTCAAAACAGCCCGACGCTGGCATCGCTAGGAGAGAGAACAGTAGCAGTAGCAATAGGAGTAGAGGTAGGAGTAGGAGAAGAAGTAGGAGTAGGAGTAGCAGCAGTAGGAATAGTAGGAGTAGCAGTAGCAGTAGGAGTAGGAGTAGCAGTAGGAGTAGTAGCAGTAGGAATGGGAGTAGCAGTAGCAGTAGGAATAGCAGTAGGAGTAGGAATAGCAGTAGCAGGAGTAGCAGTGGAGTAGCAGTAAAAGTAGGAGTAGCAGTAGGAGTAGCAGCAGGAGTAGCAGTAGGAGTAGCAGTGGAGTAGCAGTAAAAGTAGGAGTAGCAGCAGGAGTAGCAGCAGGAGTAGCAGTAGGAGTAGGAGTAGCAGTAGCAATAGGAGTAGCAGTAGCAATAGGAGCAGCAGTAGTATCAGGAGTAGCAGTAGGAGCATCAGTTGCAATAGGAGTAGCAGCAGTAGTAGAGCAGCAGGAGTAGCAGTAGCAATAGTAGTAGCAGCAGGAGTAGCAGTAGGAGTAGCAGTAGTAGTAGCAGGAGAAGCAGTAGGAAGAGCAGTAGCAGTAGGAATAGCAGTAGCAGTAGGATTAGGAGTAGCTGCAGTAGGAGCAGGAGTAACAGTAGGAGTAGCAGGAGGAGCAGTAGAAGTAGCAGCAGTAGGAGTAGAAATAGCAGTAGCTGTAGCAGGAATAGCAGTAAGACTAGCCGTAGCATTAGCAGTAGGAGTAGCAGGAGTAGCAGTAGGAATAGGAGTACGAGTAGCAGTAGCAGGAGTAGGAGTAGAAGTAGGAGCAAAAGTAGCAGGAGTAGCCGCAGTAGATGTAGCAGTAGGAGTAAGAGTAGCAGTAGCAGGAGTAGCAGTAGCAGGAGTAGCAGTAGGAGTAGCATTAGCAGGAGTAGGAGGAGTAGGAGTAGTAGCAGTAGCAGGAGTAGTAGCAGTAGCAGTAGCAGTAGCTTTAGAAGTAACAGTAGCAGTAGGAGTAGCAGTAGGAGTAGCAGGAGTAGTATCAGGAATAGCAGTGGGAGTAGCCGTAGCATTAGCAGTAGGAGTAGCAGTAGCAGGAATAGCAGTAGGATTAGCTGTAGCATTAGCAGTAGGAGTAGCAGTAGCAGGAGAAGCAATAGGAGTAAGAGTAGCAGTAGCAGGAGTAGCAGTAGGAGTAGGAGTAGCAGGAGTAGCAGTAGTAGAAGTAGCAGTAGGAGTAAGAGTAGCAGTAGCAGGGGTAGCAGTAGGAGTAGGAGTAGGAGTAGCAGTAGCAGGAGTAGCAGTAGGAGTAGCAGGAGGAGCAGCAGCAGTAGGGGTAGCAGTAGCAGTAGGAGCGCTCTGGAATATCTAGGTCAGATGTATTTGTTTAGAGTTCAATCGATGGTCTTGAACACAGCTTGCTTTGTAAACTCATTACATGTAGAAAAGGAAACTGTCTGTTCCAGATAAATTATTTCTGTCTTACAGAGAACACTCCCTGGAAACTAATGCTTTGTTGTGGTAGGGGGGGGGGGGGGGGGGGCGCTAGTTGGCCTCTCTCTACATCTTCAGGGGATTTGTCGTGTACTGGAGCTTATTGTAGCAGGGAAGCCGTAAATGACAGGCTGTGAAACAAAGCCATGTCTTAGACAAAGACACTCGATTGATCTCCATGAAGTCTTGATATCAACTGGAGAACATTGGAGGAAGTAGGTCATACCGTTGGTCAGGCTGGACATCTGATCAGATGACTTCATAGTTGGGTGTTTGTGAATGGCTCGGGTTTCTAAGCACATCAGTTATTGTCATCGTGACATTCTTCCCGCGGCAGGTATCCTAGTGGTTAGAGCGTTGGGCCAGTAACGGAAAGGTTGCTAGATCGAATCCCCAACTGACAAGGAAAAACTCTGTTGTTCTGCCCCTGAACAAGGCTCTTAACCCACTGTTCCTAGGCCATCATTGTAAATAAGAATTTGCTCTTAACTGACTTGCCTAGTTTAAAAAAAATGTCTGAAGCAGGAAGCAACAGTGACTAGAATCAATAATAAAGTGGTCAGATGAAGCAGATGCTAAGCTACAGGACTGTTTTTCTAGCACAGATGACAGATGTACACCACATCTGTCATTGGCTTCATCAATAAGTTCATCGATGACATCGTCCCCACAGTGACTGTACGTACATACCCCAACCAGAATCCATGGATTACAGGCAGCATCCGCACTGAGCTAAAGACTAGAGCTGCTGCTTTCAAGGAACGGGACTCTAACCCGGAAGCTCAGAAGAAATCCCGCTATGACCACCGACGAACCATCAAACAGGCAAAGCGTCAATACAGGACTAAGATCGAGTAGTACTACACCGGCACTGACGCTCGTCGGATGTGGCAGGGCTTGCAAACCATTACAGACTACAAAGGGAAGTACAACTGAGAGCTGCCCAGTGACACGAGCCTACCAGACGAGCTAAACTACTTTTATGCTTGCTTCGAGGCAAATAACAATGAAACATGCATGAGAGCACCAGCTGTACCGGAAGACTGTGTGATCACGCTCTCCGCAGCCAATGTGAGTAAGACCTTTAGACAGGTCAACATTCACAAGGCCGCAGGGCCAGACGGATTACCAGGACGTGTACTGCGAGCATGCGCTGACCAACTGGCAAGTGTTTTCAATGACATTTTCAACCTCTCCCTGTCTGAGTCTGTAATACCAACATGTTTTAAGCAGACCACCATAGTGCCTGTGCGCAAGAACACTAAGGTAACCTGCCTAAATGACTGCCGACTCGTAGCACTCACGCCTGTAGCCATGAAGTGCTTTGAAAGGCTGGTCATGGCCCAGATCAACACCATCATCCCAGAAACCCTAGACCCACTCCAATTTGCATACCGCCTCAACAGATCCACAGATGATGCAATCTCTATTGCACTCCACACTGCCCTTTCCCACCTGGACAAAAGGAACACCTATGTGAGAATCCTAATCATTGACTACAGCTCAGTGTTCAACACCGTAGTGCCCTCAAAGGTCATCAGTAAGCTAAGGACCCTTAACGTGTTCAAGACAAAGGAGATGATTGTGGACTATAGGAAAAAAAGGACAGAGCACGACCCCCATTCTCATCGACGGGGCTGTAGTTTAGCAGGTTGAGGGCTTCAAGTTCCTTAGAATCCACATCACCAACAAACTAACATGGTCCAAGCACATGACAGTCGTGAAGCGGGCACGACAAAACCTATCCCCCTCAGGAGACATGGGTCCTCAGATCCTCAAAAAACAAACAGCTGCACCATCGAGAGCATTCTGACTGGTTGCATCACTGCCTAGTATGGCAACTGCTCTACAGAGGGTAGTGCGTACGGCCCAGTACATCACTGGGGCCAAGCTTCCTGCCATCCAGGACCTCTATACCAGGCGGTGTCAGAGGAAGGCCCTAAAAATTGTCAAAGACTCCAACCACATTAGTCATAGACTCCTCTCTGCTACCGTACGGCAAGCAGTACCGGAGCGCCAAGTCTGGGTCCAAGAGGCTTCTAAACAGCTTCTACCCCCAAGCCATAAGACTACTGAACATCTAGTCAAATGGCTACTCAGACTATTCACATTGCCTCCCCCCGTTTTACACTGCTGATACTCTCTGTTATTATCTATGCATAGTCACTTTAATAACTCTACCTACATGTATATACTACCTCAACTAACCGGTGCCCTCGCACATTGACTCTGTACCGGCACCCCCCTGTATATATTGTACATTTTTACTGCTGCTCTTTAATTACTTGTTACTTTTATCTCTCATTCTTATCTGTCTTTTTTTTAAACTGCACTGTTGTTTAGGGGTTTGTAAGTAAGCATTTCACTGTAAGGTCTACACCTGTTCGGCGGATGTGACTAATACAATTTGATTTGATTTTGATGCCTGCAGCTTATTGAGCCAGGGGTCATCTACATAGAGCCACGGACCTGTGTGACACACTTAATGGACAAATGACGCCTGGGAGAAAAATTGACAGCTAACAGAGACATTCACAAGGTCTAAAAGAACAATTATGCCGCTGTCTAGTCCACCGCCTACCTAATGCAACAATTGTTTGAATGTTGTAAATAAAATAAATACAAAAATAAAATTATACACTTACTTTACGTGTGTGGAATCTACCCTCAACTAGCAACATACAATGAAGTAGGCATTAATAGTTCAAACATCTTTCAGCACATTATCAGTTATGCAACCGTTATTAAGCAAGATGTTAAGTACTAGTGGCTGTAGATCATACAGCGCTGTACAGAAGTACCTGATGATTAAGTTCTCTCCATCTTACGAATGGCCCCGTCTCCTCTCTCAGTCTCACCCTCTCTGATATGCATTCCAACTCTGTACTGAGAGTACTGAGAGAGTGGTCTGGCCGCCACTCTCTGGAGATACAGTATCTACGATAGTCCTCGTGCTATCTTCACTCAAATAGAGCTCAGACTGCCTGGGCCAGACATCAAAAGGTTGGCTTCAAAGGCAACTTGAACACCCTTCATCACACACACACACACACACACACACACACACACACACAAGCACACACACATGCACACACACATCAAGGCATGCAGGCACACGCCCGCACACATCAATAGACCAACACGCACGCGCGCACACACACACACGGGGCCCGACAGTGCAGTGGCTTAAAATGATACTTAAAATGGCCTTGATATACTTCCCCAGAGTCAGATGTACTCGTGGACACCATTTTTATGTCTCTGTGTCCAGTATAAGAAAGTTAGAGGTAGTTTTGCTAGCCAATGCTAATTGGCGTTAGCACAATGACTGGAAGTCTATGGGTATCTGCTAGCTAGACTGCACTCGCACACACTGGCAATAACAAACCTGAGGAGAGTTACTGAACCTGAGGAGAGTTACTGAACCTGAGGAGAGTTATTACGCCAATGTCTACACATCTGGCCTCTCAAGTATCTAGGAAGTTGCTGTATGTACGTGTGCTGTTGTAACATTTACAAAACTAAGAAAGATTTTCCTTAAGTTTTGACAGAAATAGAGAGTCAATAAGACACACACAATGATGATATCTTACCAGCAGGAGGTTGAAGATGACGTAGAGGATGAGCATCCACAGGTATCTGTAGCCCATGTGTAGTCCTGCCCACAGCAACACCAGGGACACCAGGGCAAACAGGTACAGCACCATGGGCACCTCTGAAACACACACAACAGCGCAGAGTCACTCTAATACACAGTTAACACACACAGACACACACCCATATAATGACATTCTTAGGTTAAATATAATGTATTCATTCTATGACGATCAGTAATTGGGAGTTTTTCCTAAAAGTTCAGAGTGTTCTAAATGATCTCTGCTCTCTGTCCAGGCCTGGCTTTGGCCCAGTATAGTGTAGTGAGCTGGGACCGGGGCAGCGGGCAGAGACCAGGCCCTTAGGGCTGGTTAAATGAAGCCACTCTTAATCTGGAGGCTTTACTGTAGGTCACAGATCCTGGCACAGGGCTGCCTGGTACAGTAAACCTGTCTCCACGCACGAACATACTCCTACAACCACGAACGCACACATGCACTGACTGGACGCTGTGCCAAGTGCTCAGCTAAGACTGGGCTGGAAGCAGTCCCTACACATGCTGGTAGGACCTAAAAGTGAGTGGTCCTGGTAACCCACATTTTATAAGGACAGAACTGACCAAACCAGATAGGGGACAGAGCCATACCAGGTAGATTATATACCAGGTAGATTATATACCAGGTAGATTATATACTAGGTAGATTATATACCAGGTAGAGAATATACCAGGTAGATTATATACCAGGTAGATTATATACCAGGTAGAGAATATACCAGGTAGATTATATACCAGGTAGATTATATACCAGGTAGAGAATATACCAGGTAGATTATATACCAGGTAGATTATATACCAGGTAGAGAATATACCAGGGTGATGCTTGACCAGGAAGATGCTATACCAGGTAGATAATATACCAGGGTGATGCTACACCATGATAATGATATACCAGGGAGATGCTATACCAGGGAGATGCTATATCAGGGTAATGATATACCAGGGAGATGCTATACCAGGGTGATGCTATACCAGGGTAATGATATACCAGGGAGATGCTATACCAGGTAGATAATATACCAGGTTGATGCTATACCATGGTAATGATATACCAGGGAGATGCTATACTAGGTTGATGCTATACCATGGTAATGACATACCAGGGAGATGATATACCAGGGTAATGATATACCAGGGAGATGCTATACCAGGGAGATGTTATACCAAGGAGATGCTATACCAGGGTAATGATATACCAGGGAGATGCTATACCAGGGAGATGCTATACCAGGGTAATGATATACCAGGGAGATGCTATACCAGGGAGATGCTATACCAGGGTAATGATATACCAGGGAGATGCTATACCAGGGTAATGATATACCAGGGAGATGCTATACCATGATAATGACATACCAGGGTGATGCTATACCAGGGAGATGCTATACCAGGGTAATGATATACCAGGGAGATGCGATACCAGGGTAATGATATACCAGGGAGATGCTATACCAGGGTAATGATATACCAGGGAGTAGCTATACCAGGGTAATGATATACCAGGGAGATGCTATACCAGGGTAATGATATACCAGGGAGATGCGATACCAGGGTAATGATATACCAGGGAGATGCTATACCAGGGAGATGCTATACCAGGGTAATGATATACCAGGGAGATGCTATACCAGGGTAATGATATACCAGGGAGATGCGATACCAGGGTAATGATATACCAGGGAGATGCTATACCAGGGTAATGATATACCAGGGAGTAGCTATACCAGGGTAATGATATACCAGGGAGATGCTATACCAGGGTAATGATATACCAGGGAGATGCGATACCAGGGTAATGATATACCAGGGAGATGCTATACCAGGGAGATGCTATACCAGGGTAATGATATACCAGGGAGATGCTATACCAGGGTAATGATATACCAGGGAGATGCGATACCAGGGTAATGATATACCAGGGAGATGCTATACCAGGGTAATGATATACCAGGGAGTAGCTATACCAGGGTAATGATATACCAGGGAGATGCTATACCAGGGTTATGATATACCAGGTAGATAATATACCAGGGTGATGCTATACCATGGATATGCTATACCAGGGAGATGCTATACCAGGGAGATGCTATACCAGGGAGATGCTATACCAGGGATATGCTATACCAAGGTAATGATATACCAGGGAGATGCTATACCAGGGAGATGTTATACCATGGTAATGATATACCAGGTAGATAATATACCAGGGTAATGATATACCAGGTAGATAATATACCAGGTTGATGCTATACCACGGTAATGATATACCAGGGAGATAATATACCAGGTTGATGCTATACCATGGTAATGCATTACCAGGGAGATAATATACCAGGGTGATGCAATACCAGGGAGATAATATACCAGGTTGATGCTATACCATGGTAATGATATACCAGGGAGATGCGATACCAGGGTAATGATATACCAGGTAGATAATATACCAGGGTGATGCTATACCAGGGAGATAATATACCAGGTTGATGCTATACCAGGGTAATGATATACCAGGGAGATGCGATACCAGGGTAATGATATACCAGGTAGATAATATACCAGGTTGATGCTATACCATGGTAATGATATACCAGGGAGATGCGATACCAGGGTAATGATATACCAGGTAGATAATATACCAGGGTGATGCTATACCAGGGAGATAATATACCAGGTTGATGCTATACCAGGGTAATGATATACCAGGGAGATGCGATACCAGGGTAATGATATACCAGGTAGATAATATACCAGGGTGATGCTATACCATGGAGATGCTATACCAGGGAGATGCTATACCAGGGAGATGCTATACCAGGTTGATGCTATACCATGGTAATGATATACCAGGGAGATGCGATACCAGGGTAATGATATACCAGGTAGATAATATACCAGGGTGATGCTATACCAGGGAGATAATATACCAGGTTGATGCTATACCAGGGTAATGATATACCAGGGAGATGCGATACCAGGGTAATGATATACCAGGTAGATAATATACCAGGGTGATGCTATACCATGGAGATGCTATACCAGGGAGATGCTATACCAGGGAGATGCTATACCAGGGTAATGATATACCACGTAGATAATATACCAGGGTGATGCTATACCATGGTAATGATATACCAGGGAGATGCTATACCAGGGTAATGATATACCACGTAGATAATATACCAGGTTGATGCTATACCAGGTTGATGCTATACCATGGTAATGATATACCAGGTAGATAATATACCAGGGTAATGATATACCAGGTAGATAATATACCAGGTTGATGCTATACCATGGTAATGATATACCAGGGAGATAATATACCAGGTTGATTCTATACCATGGTAATGATATACCAGGGAGATAATATACCAGGTTGATGCTATACCATGGTAATGCATTACTAGGGAGATAATATACCAGGGTGATGCGATACCAGGGTAATGATATACCACGTAGATAATATACCAGGGTGATGCTATACCAGGGAGATAATATACCAGGTTGATGCTATACCATGGTAATGATATACCAGGGAGATGCGATACCAGGGTAATGATATACCAGGTAGATAATATACCAGGTTGATGCTATTCCATGGTAATGATATACCAGGGAGATGCTATACCAGGGTAATGATATACCAGGTAGATAATATACCAGGGTGATGCTATACCATGGAGATGCTATACCAGGGAGATGCTATACCAGGGAGATGCTATACCAGGGTAATGATATACCAGGGTAATGATATACCACTTAGATAATATACCAGGGAGATGCTCTACCAGGGAGATGCTATACCAGGGAGATGCTATACCAGGGTAATGATATACCAGGTAGATAATATACCAGGGTGATGCTATACCATGGAGATGCTATACCAGGGAGATGCTATACCAGGGAGATGCTATACCAGGGTAATGATATACCAGGGAGATGCTATACCAGGGTAATGATATACCAGGTAGATGCTATACCAGAGAGATGCTATACCAGGGTAATGATATACCAGGGAGATGCTATACCATGGTAATGATATACCAGATAGATAATATACCAGGTTGATTCTATACCAGGGTAATGATATACCACGTAGATAATATACCAGGTTGATGCTATACCAGGGTAATGATATACCAGGGAGATAATATACCAGGTTGATTCTATACCATGGTAATGATATACCACGTAGATAATATACCAGGGTGATGCTATACCATGGTAATGATATACCAGGGAGATGCTATACCAGGGTAATGATATACCACGTAGATAATATACCAGGGTGATACTATACCAGGGAGATAATATACCAGGGTGATGCTATACCAGGTTGATGCTATGTTAGCAGGCCTGAACCTCCACTATATTAGCAGGCCTTAACCTCCACTATATTAGCAGGCCTGATCCTCCACTATATTAGCAGGTCTGATCCTCCTCTTTGACGACAAACAAAACAAGAACTTGCATCCAAGAGAGGGCTGAGTCATTAAAAGGTGCAGTGCATCCACACAGCAAGAGATAGAGAGAAAGAGGGAGGAAGATATGGAGATAGAAAGAGAGAGGGGGGAAGAGATGGAGAAAGAGGGAGGAAGATATGGAGAGAGCGAGAGAGAGAGTGTTTTGTTTCTGTGCTCATTAATACCTAGCGTGTTAATCACAGGGAGCACAAAGAGCGACTGTAAAATGACAGGAATGTTGAGTGGGTCCAAGGCAGCAGCTACAGTGCCTTGCAAAAGTATTCACCCCCCTTGCCATTTTTTATTTGGATTTAATGTAGTGGACATCCACAAAATAGCCCAAATTAGTGAAGTGAAATGAAAAAAAAAAACTTGTTTTAAATTATTATTATTTTTTTTTTAAAGGTGGTGCGTGCATATGTATTCACCCCCTTTCCTATGAAGCCCCTAAATAGGATCTGGTGCAACCAATTACCTTCAGAAGTCTTGTTATTTGATTAATTAAGTCCACCTGTGTGCAATCTAAGTGTCACATGATCTGATTTGGGGCGACAGGTAGCCTAGTGGTTAGAGCATTGGACTAGTAACCGGAAAGTTGAAAGATCAAATCCCAGAGCTGACAAAGTAAAAATCTGTCATTCTGCCCCTGAACAAGGCAGTTAACCCACTAGGCCGTCATTGAAAATAAGAATTTGTTCTTAACTGACTTGCCTAGTTAAATAAAGGTAAAATAAAAAAATCTCTGTATATATACACCTGTTCTGAAAGGCCCCAGAGTCTGCAACACCACTAAGCAAGGTGCACCACCAAGCAAGCGGCACTATGAAGACCAAGGGGCTCTCCAAACAGGTCAGGGACAAAGATGTGGAGAAGTACAGATCAGGGTTGGGTTATAAAAAAATATCAGAAACTTTGAACATCCCGCGGAGCACCATTAAATCTTTTTTTTAAATGGATAGAATATGGCACCACAAGAAACCTGCCAAGAGAGTGCCACCCACCAAAACTCGCGAACCAGGCAAACTGGGCATTAATCAGAGAGGCAACAAAGAGACCAAAGATAACCCAGAAGGAGCTGCAAAGCTCCACAGCGGAGATTGGGGTATCTGTCCATTGGACCACTTTAAGCCGTACACTCCACAGAGCTGGGCTTTATGGAAGAGTGTCCAGATAAAAATAAGCAAACATGTTTGGTGTTTGGCAAAAGGCATGTGGGAGACTCCCCAAACATATGGAAGAAGGTACTCTGGTCAGATGAGACTGAAATTGAGCTTTTTGGCCATCAAGGAAAACGCTATGTCTGGGGTAAACCCAACACCTCACAACACCTTCCCCACAGCGAAGCATGGTGGTGGCAGCATCATGCTGTGGGGATGTTTTTCATCGGCATGGACTGGGAAACTAGTCAGAATTGAATGAATGTTGGATGGCGTTAAATACAGAGAAATTCTTGAGGGAAACCTGTTTCCAGAGATTTGAGACTGGGACGGAGGTTCACCTTCCAGCAGGACAATGACCCTAAGCATGCAGCTAAAGCAACACTTGAGTGGTTGAAGGGGAAACATTTAAATGTCTTGGAATGGCCTAGTCAAAGCCCAGAGGTCAATCCAATTGAAAACCTGTGGTATGAGTTAAAGATTGCTGTACACCAGCGGAAACCATCCAACTTAAAGGAGCTGGAGCTGTTTTGCCTGAAGAATGGGCAAAAATACCAGTGGCTAGATGTGCCAAGCTTATAGAAATATTCCCCAAGAGACTTGCAGCTGTAATTGCTGCAAAAGGTGGCTCTACAAGGTATTGACTTAGGGGGGTTGAATAGTTGTGCACGCTCAAGTTTTCTGTTTTTTGTCTTATTTCTTGTTTGTTCAGAATAAAATACATTTTAATTCCAGGTTGTAAAGGCAACAAAATAAGAAAAATGCCAAGGGGGGTGAATACTTTCACAAGCCACTGTACTCTTCCTGGGACCCAGCAAAATGATGGCTGTTATACATTTTAAAACATTACAATACATTCATAACAGATTTCACAATATACTCAGTGTCCTCAGACCTCTACTCTACTATCACATATCGATAACACAAATCCATGTGTGCATGTGTCACGACTTCCTCCAAAGTCCGTTCCTCTCCTTGTTCGGGCGGCGTTCGGTGGTTGACGTCACCTGTCTTCTAGCCATCGCCGATCCACCTTTAATTTTCCATTTGTTTTGTCTTGTTTTCCCACACACCTGGTTTACATTTCCCTCATTACTTGTCGTGTATTTAACTGACTGTTCCCCCCATGTCTGTATGTGAAATTGTTTGTTGTAAGTGCTTGTGCACATTTTGACTGGTGCGCGACGGGTTTTATACCCATAATTTGTATTTCTCGATGCTGTTGGTTTTGATATTAAACTGCTCCGGATATTACCCAGTTCTGCTCTCCTGTGTCTGACTTCCCTGCCACCAGTTACGCACCCCTTACAACATGTGTGTATAGTGAGTATGCTATCGTGTGTTTGTATGCATGTGTCTGTTTGTGTTGCTTCACATTCCCCGTTGTTTCATAAGGTGTATTTTTTTCTGTTTTTGAAATCAAATTTTACTGCTGGCATGAGTTGCTTTATGTGGAGTGGCAATATTGTCTGCTATTATCCTGAGTGATTTGTTGTCAGACCCAGGTGGCTTATCATTGTTGATAGACAATAATACTTTTTTCATCTCTTCCACACTTCCTTTACGGAATTTAAAATTACAAGGCTAATCTTTCCTAATTTGGTCAGATATACTTGGATGTGTAGTGTCAGCGTTTGTTGCTGGCATGTCATGCCTAAGTTTGCTAATATTGGCAATCAAAAAATAATTAGAGTAGTAGGCAATATCAGTGTTTTTTTTTTTGATGAATGAGCCATCTGATTCAACGAATGATGGAGCTGAGTTTGCCCTTTTTACCCAAAATGTAATTTAAAGTGTTCCAAAGCTTCTTACTATCATTCTTTATGTAATTTATCTTTATTTCAGAGTGCAGTTTCATCTTCTTTTTATTTAGTTTAGTCACGATTTCTCAATTTACAGTACGTTTGCCAATCTTTTGTACAGCCAGAACCTATTTGACATTTATTTTGCCTCATCCCACTCAAGCATACACATTTTCAATTCCTCATCAATCCACAGGAATTGAACAGTTTTCAGTCATTTTCTTAATGGGGTGCATGCTTATTAGTAACTGGGATAAGCAATTTCATAAATGTGTCAAGTGCAGCGTCCAGTTGCTTGTCATTACACACCACGGACCAACAAATATTCTTCACATCTACAACATAGGATTCATTACAAAACTTTTTGTATGACTTCTTATACACAATATTAGGCCTAGCCTTTGGAACTTTGGTTTTCCTAGATATGGCTACTGTATTGTGATCACTAGATATGAGGGATTTGGATACTGCTTTCAAATACATTTCTCTAGCATTAGTTAAGATATTTTATTTTTTTCATTTTTTTATTTCACCTTTATTTAACCAGGTAGGCAAGTTGAGAACAAGTTCTCATTTACAATTGCGACCTGGCCAAGATAAAGCAAAGCAGTTCGACACATACAACGACACAGAGTTACACATGGAGTAAAACAAACATACAGTCAATAATACAGTATAAACAAGTCTATATACGATGTGAGCAAATGAGGTGAGATAAGGGAGGTAAAGGCAAAAAGGCCATGGTGGCAAAGTAAATACAATATAGCAAGTAAAACACTGGAATGGTAGATTTGCAATGGGAGAATGTGCAAAGTAGAAATAAAAATAATGGGGTGCAAAGGAGCAAAATAAATAAATAAATAAAATACAGTAGGGAAAGAGGTAGTTGTTTGGGCTAAATTATAGGTGGGCTATGTACAGGTGCAGTAATCTGTGAGCTGCTCTGACAGTTGGTGCTTAAAGCTAGTGAGGGAGATAAGTGTTTCCAGTTTCAGAGATTTTTGTAGTTCGTTCCAGTCATTGGCAGCAGAGAACTGGAAGGAGAGGCGGCCAAAGAAATAATTGGTTTTGGGGGTGACCTGCTGGAGCGTGTGCTACAGGTGGGAGATGCAATGGTGACCAGCGAGCTGAGATAAGGGGGGACTTTACCTAGCAGGGTCTTGTAGATGACATGGAGCCAGTGGGTTTGGCGACGAGTATGAAGCGAGGGCCAGCCAACGAGAGCGTACAGGTTGCAATGGGGGGTAGTATATGGGGCTTTGGTGACAAAACGTATTGCACTGTGATAGACTGTATCCAATTTGTTGAGTAGGGTATTGGAGGCTATTTTGTAAATGACATCGCCAAAGTCGAGGATTGGTAGGATGGTCGGTTTTACAAGGGTATGTTTGGTGGCATGAGTGAAGGATGCTTTGTTGCGAAATAGGAAGCCAATTCTAGATTTAACTTTGGATTGGAGATGTTTGATATGGGTCTGGAAGGAGAGTTTACAGTCTAACCAGACACCTAAGTATTTGTAGTTGTCCACGTATTCTAAGTCAGAGCCGTCCAGAGTAGTAATGTTGGACAGGCGGGTAGGTACAGGTAGCGATCGGTTGAAGAGCATGCATTTAGTTTTACTTGTATTTGGCATTGAAGCTTGCCTGGAGGGTTGTTAACACAGTGTCCAAAGAAGGGCCAGAAGCATACAGAATGGTGTCGTCTGCGTAGAGGTGGATCAGAGACTCACCAGCAGCAAGAGCGACCTCATTGATGTATACAGAGAAGAGAGTTGGTCCAAGAATTGAACCCTGTGGCACCCCCATAGAGACTACCAGAGGTCCGGACAGCAGACCCTCCGATTTGACACACTGAACTCTATCAGAGAAGTAGTTGGTGAACCAGGCGAGGCAATCATTTGAGAAACCAAGGCTGTCGAGTCTGCCGATGAGGATGTGGTGATTGACAGAGTCGAAAGCCTTGGCCAGATCAATGAATACGGCTGCACAGTAATGTTTCTTATCGATGGCGGTTAAGATATCATTTAGGACCTTGAGCGTGGCTGAGGTGCACCCATGACCAGCTCTGAAACCAGATTGCATAGCAGAGAAGGTATGGTGAGATTCGAAATGGTCGGTAATCTGTTTGTTGACTTGGCTTTCGAAGACCTTAGAAAGGCATGGTAGGATAGATATAGGTCTGTAGCAGTTTGGGTCAAGAGTGTCACCCCCTTTGAAGAGGGGGATGACCGCAGCTGCTTTCCAATCTTTGGGAATCTCAGACGACACGAAAGAGAGGTTGAACAGGCTAGTAATAGGGGTGGCAACAATTTTGGCAGATAATTTTAGAAAGAAAGGGTCCAGATTGTCATGATATGATCAATACATGTTGATGATTTCATTCCTGTGCTGTTAACCTGAGCCAGGTTGCAGGGACTAGTTACAGTTTGAAGCTTTCTCTTGAGTGGGCAGCCTGATGAAAGCCAGTAAATATTTAAATCACCCAGAAAGTATACCTCTCTATTGATATCACATACATTGTCAAGCATTTTCACACATTATCCAGATACTGACTGTTTGCACTTGGTTGTCTATAGTAGCTTCCCACCAGAAAGGGCTTAAGGTGAGGCAGATGAACCTGTAGCCATATTACTTCAACAGTATTTAACATGAGATTCTCTCTAAGTTTTACCGGAATGTGGTTCTGAATATAATTAGCCACACCTCCACCTTTGGCATTTCTGTAGATCTTATAACCATGTATTGCTACCACTGTATCATCAAATTTATTATCTAAGTGTATTTCAGAGATAGTCAGAATATGAATGTCATCAGTTACTAGCAAATTATTGATTTCATGAACCTCGTTTCTTAAGCTACAGATGTTAACGTGGGCTATTTTTAGCACTTTTCTGGGATGCCTGATTTTCTGGCTTTACTGGGAAGCTTAGCAGAGGTAGACATGCTCTGGTTATTTCATTCATGCATGTTAACATCAGAAGCCTCTTCCCTAAGTTTGCTTTATTCACAGCTTTTAAACACTCCGCCAAATCTTATGGCCTAGCCATGCCTGAATCCTGGCCTAGGAAGGCCACCAAAAATTCTGACATTTCCATTGCCAATTACAACATTTTATGTCAAGATAGAACTGCTAAAGGGGGCGGAGTTGCAATCTACTGTAGAGATATCCTACAAAGTTCTGTCATACTATCCAGGTCTATGCCCAAACAATGCCGCTTGTTATTGACCCCCCTCAGCTCCCAGCTGTGCCCTGGACACCATATGTGAATTGATTGCCCCCAATCTATCGTCAGAGTTCACATTGTTAGGTGACCTAAACTGGGACATGCTTAACACCCCGGCCATCCTACAATCTAAGATAGATGCCCTCAATCTCAAACAAATATCAAGGAACCTACCAGGTACAACCCCAAATCCGTAAACATGGGCACCCTCATAGATATCATCCTGACCAACTTGCCCTCTAAATACACTTCTGCTGTTTTCAACCAGGATCTAAGCGATCACTGCCTCATTGACCGGGTCTGTCATGGGTCGTCGGTCAAACGACCACCCCTCATCACTGTCAAACGCTCCCTAAAACACTTCTACAAGCAGGCCTTTCTAATCGACCTGGACCCAGCTATCCTGGAAGGATATTGACCTCATCCCATCAGTAGAGGATGCCTGGTT
The DNA here is from genome assembly GCF_013265735.2 of Oncorhynchus mykiss. NCBI lineage: Eukaryota > Metazoa > Chordata > Actinopteri > Salmoniformes > Salmonidae > Oncorhynchus > Oncorhynchus mykiss. The sequence continues at coordinate 12,336,459 of NC_048570.1, forward strand.
GTTCTTTAAAAGTGCTTTCCTCACCATCTTAAATAAGCATGCCCCGTTCAAAAAATTTAGAAGTAAGAACAGATATAGCTCTTGGTTCACTCCAGACTTGACTGCCCTTGACCAGCACAAAAACATCCTGTGGCATACTGCATTGAATAGTCTCCACGATATGCAACTTTTCAGGGAAGTCAGGAACCAATATACACAGTCAGTTAGGAAAGCAAAGGCTAGCTTTTTCAAACAAAAATGTGCACCCTGCAGCTCAATTTCCAAAAAGTTTTGAGACACTGTAAAGTCCATGGAGAAGAAGAGCACCTCCTCCCAACTGCCCACTACACAAGGAAACACTGTCACCACCAATAAATCCACGGTAATCAAGAATTTCAAGAAGTACTTCTCTATGGCTGGCTATGCCTTCCACCTGGCTAACCCAACCCTGGCCAACAGCTCTGCACCCCCTGCAGCAACTGGCCCAAGCCCTCCCGCCGCTTCTCCTTCACCCAAATCCAGGGAGTGGATGTTCTGAAAGCGCAGCAAAATCTGGATCCTACAAATCAGCTGGGCTAGACAATCTGTACCCTCTCTTCCTAAAATTATTCGCCACCATTGCTGCAACCCCTATTACTAGTCTGTTCAACCTCTCTTTCGTATCGTCTGAGATTCCTAAAGATTGGAAAGCGGACGCGGTCATCCCCCTCTTCAAAGGGGGAGACACTCTAGACCCAAACTGTTACAGACCTATATCCATCCTGCCCTGCCTTTCTAAAGTCTTCAAAAGCCAGGAGAACAAACAGATCACCGATCATTTTGAATCACACAGTACCTTCTCCGCTATGCAATCCAGCTTCCGAGCGCTTCACGGCTGCACCTCAGCCACGCTCAAGGTCCTAAACGATATCATAACCGCCATCAATAAAAGACAGTACTGTGCAGCTGTCTTCATCGACCTTTTGACTCTGTCAATCACTGTATTCTTATCGGCAGACTCAGCCTTGGTTTCTCTAATGACTTCCTCACCTGGTTCACTAACTACTTCTCAGATAGAGTTCAGTGTGCCAAATCGGAGGGCCTGTTGTCTGGACCTCTGGCAGTCTCTATGGGGGTTCAATTCTTGGGCTGACTCTTTTCTCTGTATATATCAATGATGTCGCTCTTGCTGCGGGTGATTATTTTATCCACCTCTATGCAGACGACACCATTCTGTATACATCTCGCACTTCTTTGGACACTGTGTAACAAACCTCCAAAAGAGTTTCAATGCCATACAACACTCCTTCCATGGCCTTCAACTGCTCTTAAATGCTAGTAAAATGAAATGGATGCTCCTCAACCAATCGCTGCACGCACCTGCCAGACTAGCATCACTACTCTGGACGGTTCTGACGTAGAATATGTGGACAACTATAAATACTTAGGTGTCTGGCTAGACTGTAAACTGTGCTTCTAGACTCACATTAAGCATCCCCAATCCAAAATTAAATCTAGAATCGGATTCCTATTTCGCAACTATTACGCCTCCTTCACTCATGCTGCCAAACATACTGTTGTAAAACTGACTATCCTACCGATCCTTGAATTCGGCGATGTCATTTTCAAAATAGCCTCCAACACTCTACTCAGCAAATTGGATGCAGTCTATCACAGTGCCATCCGTTTTGTCACCAAAGCCCCATATACTACCCACCACTGCGACCTGTATGCTTTCGTTGGCTGGTCCTTGCTACATATTCGTCGCCAAACCCACTGGCTCCAGGTCATCTATAAGTCTCTAAAGCTCCGCCTTATCTCACCTCACTGGTCACCATAGCAACACCCACCCGTAGTACGCGCTCCAGCAGGTATATTTCACTGGTCATCGCTAAAGCCAACACCTCTTTGGCTGCCTTTCCTTCCAGTTCTCTGTTGCCAAGGACTGGAACGAATTCCAAAAATCACTTAAGTTGGAGACTTATCTCCCTCACTAACTTTAAGCATCAGCTGTCAGAGCAGCTTACCGATCACTGCAGCTGTACATAGCCCATCTGTAAATAGCCCATCCAACCAACTACCTACCTCATCCCCATATTTGTTGCTCTGCTCTTTTTCACAGCAGTATTTCTACTTGCACATCCTCATCTGCACATCTATCACTCTAGTGTTAATTGCTAAATTGTAATTACTTCGCCACTATGGCCTATTTATTGCCTTACCTCCTTACTTCATTTGCACACACTGTATACAGATTTTTCTAGTGTGTTATTGACTGTACATTTGTTTATCCTATGTGTAACTCTGTGTTGTTGTTTTTGTCGCACTGCTTTGCTTTATCTTGGCCAGGTGGCAGTTGTAAATGAGAACTTGTTCTCAACTGGCCTACCTGGTTAAATAAAGGTGAAATAAAAATTAATATTTGTATCTTTCCAGGGTGAGTTTCACACAGTGGACTTCCTACTAGGGCACACCACCTCAGTGCTAACAGTATTACTCTCGTTCATAGGCACATGATTACTGCATACAATAGCTATAGGATCAGCAGAGGCATCATTCAGGGCAGTTAGAGGGACATACTTTAGGTTACTTACATGGTGTCTTCCATCACCCCTGGGATAATGTATATTTGCTGAAGCATTATGACAACTCAGCGACACAATGGTAGGGATTAAAAGAGCTGGACTTGGGTCATTGATAAGTTATTGTCTCAACACAGCCTTATAATTCTGTGAAAGGATCCAGGAACCCAAATTATTTGGGTGCTTACCATCCTCATAAATACGAGATTTGTTTCCAGAAGGTATCAAAATTGTCAATAAATGTTACACACACAGAGCTGCACTCTTCTCGTAGCCAGTTATGGAAAGTTGAAAGTCTGCGAAACTGTTACATGCCACAATTTAGGGAGGGCAGAGGGCCAGATATTATGGGGCATTTGTTGGTGTGAAGTGGAGACCCCACATGAACCATGACATTATCAATCCCCAGTGACTGACTCATAACCTCGGGAAGCAACCTGGTGATATACTGAACTTTTGCCCCAGGAAAACACAGTCTTTGCCACAAGCACAGATATATGCCTCACCATCGAACTCCCTATCACAATTGCCGGAATGATCTGGCCTCTGCCGGGTCTCGAAGAGGATTGCGAGGCCAGAGCCACAAACCTCACCTGAGGGCTGCAGAGACACCAGCTGCGTGCAGGCCACAACAGCCAAAGGGACAGAGCTGATCCAGAGACTATGGCCCAGCGGAGAGGGGCCACGGTGGTCCAGGCTGTGCCCAGGCAGTTGATTGACTAGGACAGGGAGAGGTAGCTGGAGGAGCATCCACAGCCATGGAGGGAACACCCAAGCCCCCGGCAGAAGACAGTTGGTACAGGGGCTCAAAGCGATTTGAAAGTCTTCAGTCCTGCTAAATTGTAATTATTCACTCCTATTTATTGCCTACCTCCTCATGCCTTTTGCACACAATGTAGATAGAATTTTTTTTTTCTACTGTGTTATTGGCTTGTTTATTGTTTACTCCATGTGTAACTCTGTGTTGTTGTCTGTTCACACTGCTATGCTTTATCTTGGCCAGGTCGCAGTTGTAAATGAGAACTTGTTCTCAACCAGCCTACCAGGTTAAATAAAGGTGTTCTCAAATAGCCTACCTGGTTAAATAAAGGTGTTCTCAACTAGCCTACCTGGTTAAATAAAGGTGTTCTCAACTAGCCTACCTGGTTAAATAAAGGTGTTCTCAACTAGCCTACCTGGTTAAATAAAGGTGTTCTCAACTAGCCTACTTGGTTAAATAAAGGTGAAATAAAAATGTAAAAAAAGATGTGGGGGAAGAAGGAAGGCGCGCCGAGAACGATGTGTGTGTATGTGTGTTAGTCAGGGGTTCGCTGGAGATTTGAAGCAGATCTACAGTGAAACTAAAAGCATTGATTTCAGCATGCTCGAGGAGGTCAGAGAGAGGGAGTTTGTCTCCTAAACCATGTGCACTGGCCTTGAACCACTCTCAGCTGAGTCATACAGCTTTCTAAACCTGCTCCCCTACGCCATTGGTTGACGTTTCCTCCAAGTACAGATCTAGGATCAGCTAGATCCTAACCTGAACCATTAGTGAGGAAAATGTTCAACTGACCCAGAATCACACTAACCCAGGAACAACGGACAGGAAAAGAGTAAAAGAGATCTGACATTTACATGTATCGTTTAGCGGCCGTCCTAGCTTGTTGAGAACACTTGTTGAGAACACAGAGGCTGTGTGTTAGCTAGCCAGGCCAGGCTAATAAAGCCCCGTTACCATTATGGAGGCTGTGTGTTAACTAGCCAGGCCCAGGCTAATAAAGCCCTGTTACCATTATGGAGGCTGTGTGTTAGCTAGCCAGGCTCAGGCTAATAAAGCCCCGTTACCATTATGGAGGCTGTGTGTTAACTGGCCAGGCCCAGGCTAATAAAGCCCCGTTACCATTATGGAGGCTGTGTGTTAGCTAGCCAGGCCCAGGCTAATAAAGCCCCGTTACCATTATGGAGGCTGTGTTAGCTAGCCAGGCCCAGGCTAATAAAGCCCCGTTACCATTATGGAGGCTGTGTTAGCTAGCCAGGCCTAGGCTAATAAAGCCCCATTACCATAATGGAGGCTGTGTGTTAACTATCCAGGCCCAGGCTAATAAAGCCCCATTACCATTATGGAGGCTGTGTTAGCTAGCCAGGTCCAGGCTAATAAAGCCCCGATACCATAATGGAGGCTGTGTTAGCTAGCCAGGCCCAGGCTAATAAAGCCCTATTACCATTATGTAGAATGTGTGCTAGCTAGCCAGGCCCAGGCTAATAAAGCCCTATTACCATTATGTAGAATGTGTGCTAGCTAGCCAGGCCCAGGCAAATAAAGCCCTATTACCATTATGTAGAAGGTGTGCTAGCTAGCCAGGCCCAGGCTAATAAAGCCCTATTACCATTATGTAGAATGTGTGCTAGCTAGCCAGGCCCAGGCTAATAAAGCCCTATTACCATTATGTAGAATGTGTGCTAGCTAGCCGGGGTGGAGTTGTGTATGATGTGCCACAGAGCTTTGTGATATGGAGAGGTGCTGAGGAAGAGCAAGGAGAAAGTGGTGAATGGAAGACTCATGATTAGAGGAGCAGCACGGCACAACATAACACAGTGGAGGACAGTCTATCACTGCGTTGATGTTTTTTTTCTACTCTCTTCTGATCTCCCCTCTCTTAAACTCACACTTCCTTCATGCTTACATTTTAGTCATTTAACAGACACGCTTATCCAGAGCCTCCCCTCTCTCCGTCTCTCTCTCTCCCTGGACACCAACACAAAGTGCCCACTTCTATCCAAAAGGATTGTGTTAAACAGTCTCCAGAGGAAAATAGGGAGGGATCCCTTTGCTGGGCAAGATCAGAAGAGAAAAAGGAGCCCCGTATATTTGGACTGACAGGCTTCTCAGTGTGAGAAGACAAACTGTGTGGAGTATGGGTCACAGAGGGGTCACCAGCTGTCACAACGCAACACACCTACCCTTTGAGTAATACGGTGGTTATGAATTGATCGTTTGTATGTGCGTGGTTATGTGCGTGGTTGTGTGTGCGTTCATGTATGGTTGTGTGTATGTGGTCTTGCAAAACTCTCTCCCGAGCCTTCCTGTGTGAGTCCTGTGGCTGGGCAGTCCAGTAGGATCTGGCTACAGGCCTGCTGTACTAACGTGGAAGAGTCAGCCAGGAGGGAAATGGAACGTGTCATCACATCTTCATGGCAGACTCACAAATCCCGCCCTGGGCTTCTAGAAGGAAAATCTAAACTAGTCTTGGTTGGCTCTTTTCTCTGAACTAATCAGCAGGGGCTTCCTAAATTGTACTGTATAATAATGAGATAATAAATAAAGAGAAGAGCAGTGGGAAAATATCCTTCTGGTGAGTAAGAACACTTTGAATCGACTAAACTGTTTAAAAACAGGAAGAAGTGAGTTTGGCAGTATATACTGGTAATGTATAAACACTGACCTTTACTAAGGTCAATCGGTTTGGAACACAACCATCTCCATGGTTTTATTGTTTTTATCAGCCTATGCAATCAAACTGTCAGTCATAGCCATTCTGTGTGAAGCAGTGAGATGACATTATATAATGATGCCATTGTGCAGCTTCTGCCCATGCAATTCAATAGCAAGGCTGTTAAGTGTTGTTAATAGTGCAATGATAAGAAAGGAGGCAATCCACATTAGATCATAAAAAGATACTGAACATTGTACTTCATAAAATATTATCAACACCAGAGATGGCTGTAAATGTTCCTCATACTCTTGGAAAGTCTGACAGTGCCCTAATTAAAATATATCATAAACATAATGTGAGCTGGAAGTTGAGGCTGTTTCAGTACAAGGGGAAGTGGTGGGAGGACAGATTTGATCCATCCATACCCTTAGATAACAGAGTATGTAACCATGGGCTGTAATTTGGGATTAAAAAAGTGGTCTGCTGTTTGGGTGACCCCTCCCATGGCTGGTGACAGCCTGTCTAGGCCCAGTGATTGCACCCCGAATCCTATCATTGCTGTGGTATATACAGTAATTACAGTAGCGGGAGGATTTGTGGGTAGTGTATTATCAATAGAGATTGGGCCTTCATCAACAGACCCAGACTCATATGGGGTGTATTCACTTGAAAACAAACAGAGGCAAGAGGGCTGAAAGGAGGACAGGCTAAATTGAACTTCTCCATTAAGAAACACAATTGTTTTGTGGCAAAATGTTTTCCGTTTAGATACTGTTTGTACTAATGAACACACCCCGAAAACAACTCGGAAGTTCAAGGACATGAAAACAAAACATCAACAAGAAGGATCAAGTGTTCAAATAAGGACATGTGATTGTGCTGCTATCAACGTATTCTACACATAATCTAGAATGCATTGGTTAATTTCCTAATTCTTGGCAGACTCCTGTTGAAGTTCAAAGTGCAGTCATGGAACACTGCCATAAAGACAGAGCACAATAACACATCTCATGCTACTCTATGTTGACAGTTAAAGGTGCACACTGGTCATTACATCAACGGTAGATATTGTCTGGCAAGCACACCTTGGCCCGTGACTCAGGAACTGTGGCACAGCAGTAAGGACCTCCTGATATACAGTGGGGTCTGACATTTTTGACATCCTTGATAAAAATGAGCAAAAATTACTGTTTAAATTAAATAATTCAAATATTATATTATTTTATACTAATACAATTCCAACAAATGTACATGCCTGGATTTGGATAAATGACATTGGCAATTGGATTGGAAGCGGTGCATTGATCAGATGACATGAAAATAGAGCTCTTTGGCCACGCCCACCGGTGGTGGGTTTTACGTCAAAATGAGAATGCATAAGCAGAAAAGAACCCCATACACAATGTCAACTAGTAATGTTGATGTTATGAGGCTATTTTGCTTCCAATGGTCCTGGAGCTCTTGTTAAGGTCAACGGCATCATGAACTTTAACCAGTACCAGAAGATTTTTCCCCAAAACCTGGTCGCCTCTGCCAGGAGGCTGACACTCTGGCACAAGTGGATCTTCCAGCAAGACAATAACCCCAAGCACAGATCAACATCCACAAAGAAATGGTTATTTGGCCACAAATTCAACATTTTGCAATGGCCCTCTCAGTCTCCAGACTTGAAACCCATTAAAACGAAGGCTATCAAGGATCTGGAAGGACTCTGTATGGAGGAATGGTCTAAGATCCACCCCAATGTGTTTATCTCAGCAACTGTCTATCAGGGTTAAAGAGCAGAGGGAAATTGTGGCTGTCACCTCCTCTCAAATCTCTGGGCCGACCATTAGTGGTATTAATCTGCACGTAGCGCCCAGGAGCATCGTAATGCCGTTCCACTGGGCGCTTTAGTGTTGTCTGGCCACTGAGAAAAATATGGCATCCTCTCTCTCTACTACAGTGGCTACAGGGAACTGTCCAAAAAAGGAAACAAGTAAATGAGAGAAGAAAAGTATATTGAAAGCAGGTGCTTCAACACAGGTGTGGTTCCTGAGTTAATTAAGCAATTAACATCCCATCATGCTTAGGGTTATGTATAAAAATGTCCAGATGCCCATTATTTTAGCTACCATGGCTAGAAGAAGATATCTCAGTGAAAGAGGGATCAAAAGGGTGTGTATGTACTGTGTGTATGTGTGTGTGTGTGTGTGTATATATATATATCTCAGTCACCAGATCTCAACCTAATTGAACACTTACGGGAGATTCTGTTGTGCTGACTGAGACCTTGTTTTCCAACACCATCAACAAAACCATCCACAGAATTTCCCGTGGAAGAATGGTGTCTCATCCCTACAATAGAGTTTCAGACACAATCTATGACAAGGCACATTAAAGCTGTTCTGGAGGCCCAATGCTCTTTAAGACACTTCAGGATGGCGTTTCCTTCGTTTGGCAGTTACCTACATGTCTGCATATCAAGCCTTTCTGGGCACAAATAAGAATCCGTCTTGGCGTCCTCGTCTCATCCTACAGTCTTGGGTTCTACAGACCCATCCAGACAGAGACGTTGGAGACCAACCAGGAATATGTCTGTGTCTACGACCCAAATGGCACCCTATTCCCTACATAGTGCACTACTTTTGACCAGCGCCCTATGGGCCCTATAGGGAATAGGGTGCCATCTGTGTCTGTTTGTAGTGGAGCCCGCAGCTACTTTGTCACATCAATTCTCAAATGGCCAAATCCTGATGATCCACATCAACGGGACTACAGCAGAGAGAGTCGGCAGTTTTAAGTTCCTTGGCGTCTACATCACCAAGGACTTGACATGGACTACCGCAAGGCCCTCCAGAGGGTGAAGACGGCCCAGTACATCACATTGACCGTGCTCCCACCCATCCATGACATCTACTTGAAACGGTGCCTGAGGAAGGAACCACTGAGGAGACAGTTTCTATCTACAAGCCATCTGACTGCTGAACACTTGAACTGGACCACCTGCTCTGATTCTCCGCACCTTAGCGCGCAAGCACACGCAGCTTAGCACACGCACCTTAGCACATGCAGCTTAGCACCCACCTTAGCACGCACGCATGCACGCATGCACGCACGCACACACACACACACACACACAACTATTATTATGATTGCTAAATACTGCACAATTTAAACACTTGACCCCCAATGCCTCATTCCCCAATACATGTGTAAATATTGGACTATAAATTGTGCCTTCCTATATTATGCAAAAAATATATATACACTGCTCAAAAAAATAAAGGGAACACTAAAATAACACATCCTAGATCTGAATTAATGAAATATTCTTATTAAATACTTTTTTCTTTACATAGTTTAATGTGCTGACAACAAAACCACACAAAAATGATCAATGGAAATCAAATGTATCAACCCATGGAGGTCTGGATTTGGAGTCACACTCAAAATTAAGGTGGAAAACCACACTACAGGCTGATCCAACTTTGATGTAATGTCCTTAAAACAAGTCAAAATTAGGCTCAGTAGTGTGTGTGGCCTCCACGTGCCTGTATGACCTCCCTACAACGCCTGGGCATGCTCCTGATGAGGTGGCGGATGGTCTCCTGTGGGATCTCCTCCCAGACCTGCACTAAAGCATCCGCCAACTCCTGGACAGTCTGTGGTGCAACGTGGCGTTGGTGGATGGAGCGAGACATGATGTCCCAGATGTGCTCAATTGGATTCAGGTCTGGGGAACGGGTGGGCCAGTCCATGGCATCACTGCCTTCCTCTTGCAGGAACTGCTGACACACTCCAGCCACATGAGGTCTAGCATGGTCTTGCATTAGGAGGAACCCAGGGCCAACCGCACCAGCATATGGTCTCACAAGGGGTCTGAGGATCTCATCTCGGTACCTAATGTGCGGCCCCCAAAAGAAATGCCACCCCACACCATGACTGATCCACCGCCAAACCGGTCATGCTGGAGGATGTTGCAGGCAGAAGAACGTTCTCCACGGCGTCTCCAGACTGTCACGTCTGTCACTTGTGCTCAGTGTGAACCTGCTTTCATCCGTGTCAGTGGCGAATTTGCCAATCTTGGTGTTCTCTGGCAAATGCCAAACGTCCTGCACGGTGTTGGGCTGTAAGCACAACTCCCACCTGTGGACGTCGGGCCCTCATACCACCCTCATGGAGTCTGTTTCTGACCGTTTGAGCAGACACATGCACATTTGTGGCCTGCTGGGCTCTGGCAGTGCTCCTCCTTGCACAAAGGCGGAGGTAGCGGTCCTGCTGCTGGGTTGTTGCCCTCCTACGGCCTCTTCCACGTCTCCTGATGTACTGGCCTGTCTCCTGGTATCGCCTCCATGCTCTGGACACTACGCTGACAGACACAGCAAACCTTCTTGCCACAGCTCGCATTTACTGTTCCATCCTGGATGAGCTACACTACCTGAGCCACTTGTGTGGGTTGTAGACTCTGTCTCATGCTACCACTAGAGTGAAAGCACCGCCAGCATTCAAAAGTGACCAAAACATCAGCCAGGAAGCATAGGAACTGAGAAGTGGTCTGTGGTCACCACCTGCAGAACCACTCCTTTATTGGGGGTGTCTTGCTAATTGCCTATAATTTCCACCTATTGTCTATTCCATTTGCACAACAGCATGTGAAATTTATTGTCAATAAGTGTTGCTTCCTAAGTGGACAGTTTGATTTCACAGAAGTGTGATTGACTTGGAGTTACATTGTGTTGTTTAAGTGTTCCCTTTATTTGTTTGAGCAGTGTATATTCTACTGAGCTATTTACGTTAAGTTTGTATTCTTACCTTTTATTCATTCTTATTGTTGTTGCATTGTCTAGAAGGAAACTGCAAGTAAGAATTTTTTGGGACGGTGTATACCATGTGTCACATACATACAACTAATTAAACTTGAAATTTGATGAGCCTAGAGAAGAGCTTCATATTGAAATGAACCAGTCATTTCCCAATAGAGATCTGAAGAAAACGTACAGCGTACAATACTAGAACTATATCCAATGAAAACACAACATTGAAATGTAATGTCTGTTTACAAGGGAAAGTAAAATGCTTTGTGTCGTGTCCACAATTGAGCATGTGAGGACTGTGGCCCTCTTTATACAGGCCGGTACTTGAATGGTGTTTAAACAGGCCTGTATTTGCCTGGGGTTTAAACAGGCCTGTATTTGCCTGGGGTTTAAACAGGCCTGTATTTGCCTGGGGTTTAAACAGGCCTGTATTTGCCTGGGGTTTAAACAGGCCTGTATTTGCCTGGGGTATAAACAGGCCTGTATTTGCCTGGGGTTTAAACAGGCCTGTATTTGCCTGGGGTTTAAACAGGCCTGTATTTGCCTGGGGTTTAAACAGGCCTGTATTTGCCTGGGGTTTAAACAGGCCTGTATTTGCCTGGGGTATAATCAGGCCTGTATTTGCATGGGGTATAATCAGGCCTGTATTTGCATGTGGTTTAAACAGGCCTGTATTTGCATGGGGTATAATCAGGCCTGTATTTGCATGTGGTTTAAACAGGCCTGTATTTGCATGTGGTTTAAACAGGCCTGTATTTGCCTGGGGTATAAACAGGCCTGTATTTGCATGGGGTATAATCAGGCCTGTATTTGCATGTGGTTTAAACAGGCCTGTATTTGCATGGGGTATAATCAGGCCTGTATTTGCATGGGGTATAAACATGCCTGTATTTGCATGGGGTATAATCAGGCCTGTATTTGCATGTGGTTTAAACAGGCCTGTATTTGCATGGGGTATAATCAGGCCTGTATTTGCATGGGGTATAAACAGGCCTGTATTTGCATGGGGTATAAACAGGCCTGTATTTGCATGGGGTATAAACAGGCCTGTATTTGCATGGGGTATAAACAGGCCTGTATTTGCATGGGGTATAATCAGGCCTGTATTTGCATGGGGTATAATCAGGCCTGTATTTGCATGGGGTATAAACAGGCCTGTATTTGCATGGGGTATAATCAGGCCTGTATTTGCATGTGGTTTAAACAGGCCTGTATTTGCATGGGGTATAATCAGGCCTGTATTTGCATGGGGTATAAACAGGCCTGTATTTGCATGGGGTATAAACAGGCCTGTATTTGCATGGGGTATAAACAGGCCTGTATTTGCATGGAGTATAAACAGGCCTGTATTTGCATGGGGTATAATCAGGCCTGTATTTGCATGGGGTATAAACAGGCCTGTATTTGCATGGGGTATAAACAGGCCTGTATTTGCATGTGGTATAAACAGGCCTGTATTTGCATGGGGTATAAACAGGCCTGTATTTGCATGTGGTATAAACAGGCCTGTATTTGCTATTTGCATGGTGTTTTCGAATTAAAAGAGGGTTCACCAGAGAATGAAATCATGGTAACATGATACCAGATGGGTGCACTGACTGGCAAACAACATTGAGGAGGACTGAAGCTAGGATTAGCTGTAGTAGGAGGGGAGACTGGGGCAAGGCAGGAAATGGGCTATTTTGTGAAAATGTTCTGTATCATCGTCCTTCATGAGAAGGCTGGTGAATGCAAAACCTTTGATGAAGTTGAACCTCTTTCCATTTGCTTGAAAGATTTTCTATTTTCTAAAATGACAATAGTTGGGGGTTGGGGAGCAGGGGGGCATGGAGTCACCTTCTGTTCCTGTGTAGCAGGCTCCTGCAGCAGGGAACTTCCAAGGGACACACTCCAAACCACACACACACACGAATAAAGTGCACAAACACACACAAGTGCACACACACAAGTGCGCACACACACGCCCACACAAACACACCTCAAGGACACCTCCGCCCTCTGTGTCTGTGCCTTACACACTCTCAATGAGTCTGCTGCTTTTAATAGAGTGAGCCATGCCTCTCTCCCAGCCAGCGTAAATAAGGAGCTTTAGAGGCTGTTGAAAACCTGTTTACTGACATCGCTGTACTGCTATTACCCCTCCCCTGGTGTGTGTGTTTGGCGAGGGTGTTATAGTGTGCTCCTCAGGTGTCAGGGTGCTAAGCCCCGAGGAACAGACGGCTGCAGAGTCAGAGGCATGCTGAGTCAGCCAAAACAGCACAATGTGGTTGTGTATGGGGGTGTAGTTGTGTGTGTAGGTGTTTGTGTGTGTGTGTTTGTGAGGGACGGTGGATCTGCCTGCTCTACGGTGGAAACACACAGAATAGCGGGAGGCTATGAACAGCTTGCCAAAGGACTGCCACTAATTCAGGCTTTTCTTTTGTCATTGGAGGGAGCGACCAAAACAAAGCCAGAGTTGAATGACCTGATATCTAGTAACACAGCCAGTCTGAACTGATACCTAGTAACACAGCCAGTCTGAACTGATATCTAGTAACACAGCCAGTCTGAACTGATATCTAGTAACACAGCCAGTCTGAACTGATACCTAGTAACACAGCCAGTCTGAACTGATACCTAGTGACACATCCAGTCTGAACTGATACCTAGTAACACAGCCAGTCTGATTCTAATGAACTGATACCTAGTAACAATGGAGAGGGATTGGATTCATGATACTGATGGACGAAAACAAAAGCCAGGGATATTGTGTGTGTGTGTGTGTGTGTGTGTGTACACACTGTATGTGGGTGTATTGAATAAGTTATGTTCGTAAGGAACTGTGTTCTACCCACTCTGTGCATGTGAGTAGCCTACAGTATGTACAGTGCATTCGGAATATATTCAGACCCCTTGGCTTTTTCCAAATGTTTTTACTTTACAGCCTTTTTCTAAAAGGGATTAAATAAAAACAGTTTTCTCATTGATCGACACACAATACCCCATAATGATGAAGTGAAAACAGGTTTTTAGAAATGTTAGCAAATGTATTACAATTTAAAACACTGAAATACCTTAAGGACTCTCAGACCATGAGAAACAAGATTCTCTGGTCTGATGAAACCAGGATTGAACTGTTTGACCTGAATGCCAAGCGTCACATCTGGAGGATGGAGGTGACAGCATCATGCTGTGGGGGATGTTTTTCAGCGGCAGGGACTGGGAGACTAGTCAGTATCAAGGAAAAGACGGAGCAAAGTACAAAGAGATCATTGATGATAACCTGCTCCAGAGCGCTCAGGACCTTAGGCTGGGGGCGAAGGTTCACCTTCGAACAGGATAACGACCCTCAGCACACTGCCAAGACAACGCAGGAGTGGCTTTGGGATAAGTCTCTGAATGTCCTTGAGTGGCCCAGCCAGAGCCCGGACTTGAACCTGATCGAACATCTCTGGAGAGACCTGAAAATAGCTATGCAGCTAAGCTCCCATCCAACCTGACAGAGCTTGAGAGGATCTGCAGAGAATAATGGGAGATACAGATGTGGCAAGCTTGTAGCGTCATACCAAAAAAGACTCAAGGCTGTAATCGCTGCCAGAGGTGCTTCAACAATGTACTGGTAAAAATAGGTTTGAATGTATTTGACCTTTATTTAACTAGGCACGTCAGTTAACAACAAATTCTTATTTACAATGACGGTCTACCCCGGCCAAACCCTAACCCGGATGACGCTGGGCCAGTTGTGCACCGCCCTATGTGACTCCCAATCACGGCTGGTTGTGACAAAGCCTGGGATTGAACCAGGGTCTTTAGTGACACCTGAGTTGCAGTGCCTTAGACTGCTGTGCCACTCGGGAGCTTAAAGCAAATGGTCTGAATACTTATGTAAATCTGATATTTCTGTTTTTTTTTTTAAATAACTTTGCAAGAATTTCTAAAAAAAACAACAGTTTTTGCTTTGTCATTATGGGGTATTGTGTGTAGATTGATGAGGGAAAAAAACAAACGTTATTCATTTTAGAATAAGGCTGTAACATAACAAAATGTGGAAAAAGTCAAGGGGTTTGAATACTTTCTGAATGCGCTGTATGTGTTTTGCACTGAAGTGCACATTGCATAAAGCTTTAATCAAGGCTGCCTTATTGTGCCTGATCAGATGCGTGGTTGCTTTGTTTGTGATATGAGTGGTGTGTGTGTGTGTGTGTGTGTGTGTGTGTGTGTGTGTGTGTGTGTGTGTGTGTGTGTGTGTGTGTGTGTGTGTGTGTGTGTGTGCGGGGTGGATTTGCAGGCCATAGTAAAAATAGTCCAGCAGCCTGGGTTGGGGATTAGATGTGTGTTATAACAAGAAAGCTCAACAGGCTTTTCAGGGAACCTACCACAGAGTGCTGGAACAAGGACATCCTACCCACCATCTGTGGATGAGCCAGTCATGCAGGCTGTGCTGGGGGTTGCTGGAGTGGGTGGGATGGAAGAATAGAGCTCACCCTGTTGAGGAGTGAGTTTGCTATAGGCTGTCTTCTCCTCACTCTGTTGAGGAGTGAGTTTGCTATAGGCTGTCTTCTCCTCACTCTGTTAAGGAGTGAGTTTGCTATAGGCTGTCTTCTCCTCACTCTGTTGAGGAGTGAGTTTGCTATAGGCTGTCTTCTCCTCACTCTGTTGCTCTTCAAGGAAACCCTTGTTGTTGATGTTTTTGTTTGTTTTGTTTTTGTACAACACACAACGCCTACTTGGTTGTTATGAGAAGGCTGTTGAGATGTCTTCTCTAAGGCTGGAGAGTAGAGCCATCATATTGAGGCTGTTCTGGATGGTAAAGGACATGGCAGTATGAACCAGTTCTGACAATGTTGAAAGGGGGGGGGTCAGCCATTGTAGCTCTTACAAGCTGAATGACTACTACATGCTGTAGACCAGCTGAATGACTACTACACGCTGTAGTCCAGCTGAATGACTACTACACCCTGGAGACCAGCTGAATGACTACTACACCCTGGAGACCAGCTGAATGACTACTACACCCTGGAGACCAGCTGAATGACTACTACACCCTGTAGACCAGCTGAATGACTACTACACCCTGTAGACCAGCTGAATGACTACTACACGCTGTAGACCAGCTGAATGACTACTACACACTGTAGACCAGCTGAATGACTACTACACGCTGTAGACCAGCTGAATGACTACTACACGCTGTAGACCAGCTGAATGACTACTACACCCTGGAGACCAGCTGAATGACTACTACACACTGGAGACCAGCTGAATGACTACTACACGCTGTAGACAAGCTGAATGATTACTACACGCTGTAGACCAGCTGAATGATTACTACACGCTGTAGACCAGCTGAATGACTACTACACGCTGTAGACCAGCTGAATGACTACTACACACTGTAGACCAGCTGAATGACTACTACACGCTGTAGACCAGCTGAATGACTACTACACGCTGTAGACCAGCTGAATGACTACTACACGCTGTAGACCAGCTGAATGACTACTACACGCTGTAGACCAGCTGAATGACTACTACACACTGTAGACCAGCTGAATGACTACTACACACTGTAGACCAGCTGAATGACTACTACACGCTGTAGACCAGCTGAATGACTACTACACGCTGTAGACCAGCTGAATGACTACTACAGTGGGCTCCAAAATGACTGGCACCCCTGACTGGCAATGCACAAACAATACTTTAAAAAATATAAACAATATAATTACAGAGATAAACTCAAAATACCAACATGTGAGAAATACTGTACTTTATTAATGTTTCCATGGAACCAACCAAAATCATACAATTATTTAATACAAAATACATTTAACCAAAATCAAGGTTTCATAGTTATTGGCATTCCTCATTTAGTACTTAGTGCAACAACCTCTGGTAAGGATAATAGCATGGAGTCTTTTCCTGTAATGTTTGACAAGGTTAAGGAACACATTTGGAGGGATTATGGACCATTCCTCTATGCAGATCTATGCAGATTACATTCTTTGGTTTGTGCTTATCCACTGGCCTCTTCAATTCAGCCCACAGGTTTTCCTTTGGATTGAGGTCCGGCTACTGAGATGGCCGAACATTGATTTAGTTGTCACAGATCTTGAGGTATGTTTCATTGTCTGGTTGGAAAGTCCAAGTCTCAGCCTTTTTAAATTTGACCTTTATTTAACTAGGCAAGTCAGTTAAGAACAAATTCTTATTTTCAATGCCGGTCTAGGAACAGTGGGTTAACTGCATGTTCAGGGGCAGAACGACAGATTGTACCTTGTCAGCTCAGGGATTTGAACTTGCAACCTTTTGGTTACTAGTCCAATACTCTAACCACTAGGCTACCTGCCGCCCCTTCTAGCAGAGGCAACCAGATTGTCAACCAAAATTGCCTGATACTTGCAGGCCACCAAGGCCTACAATTCTTTCACAGTGATTCTTGGGGATTTTGTTGCTTCTCTCACCATCCTCCTCCCTATCCTGGGGGGAAAATGCATTTGCGTCCTCTACCCGTGAGGTTTTCAACTGTTCCTTATCTTTTGATTTAAAGAAAATTGCCCTGACAGTGCTCAGTGGTATATTCAATCGTTTGTGGATCTTCTTGTAGCCATTACCAGATTTATGAAGGTCTACGACCATCTGTCTCTTTTGAACTGCCAGTTCTTTTGTTTTCTTCATGGTGTTGGATGACAGCGGGATATTGCATGCGTGTTACCTCATTTTTATACCCTAGTGAAACAGGAAGTTATGTAATGGCTCAATTATAGTTCCTTAAGACTTAGATAAACTTCAATAAGTGGAATTTAATTTGTGGTTTAATTTTGGTAGATGTTATTTACAATAGTCTTTAAGGGTGCCATTAATTGTGAAACCTTGATTTGGAGGACATTGATTTTTAATTAAATCAATAAATCATTTTGGTTGGTTCCATGGAAACATTAATAAAGTACAGTATTTCTCACATGTTGGTATTTTGAGTCTATCTCTGTAATTATATTGTTTATATTTATTTAAGCATTGTTTGTGCATTGCCAGTCAGGGGTGCCAGTAATTTTGGAGCCCACTGTACACACTGTAGACCACTGAATGACTACTACATGGCCACAGGACAGGTACTCCAATAGTGCAGTAGGCCGACAGACCGACCGACGCAGTCGGCTAGGTGTTCTGACATGGTCTGGTTGCTCGGGACATGGAGGTTGCTGCTATGCTCCAACCCATGCCCTATAGCTGGAATATGTGTGTGTGTGTGTGTGTACTATACCTGAGCTGTTGGTGCGCCCGCGGTACACATCGTCGTAGGCCTTCCACTGCTGCGTGACCTGGTAGGCATGGATAAACACCACCAGTACCCCAACCAGGCAGATGAGAGGCACCAGGGCTGCTGTACACAGAGCAGCATAGATATTAGGAATGAAACACCTGCAGAGAGAGAGAGACAGGGAAGAGAAAGAGAGAAAGGGGTGGGAGGGAGAGAGAGAGAGAGAGGGGGGGGAGGGAGAGAAAGAGAGAGAGGGGTGTAGAAAGAAAGAAAGAGAGCAGGGAGAGAGAGAGGGGGAGGGAGAGAAGAGAGAGAGAGGAGGAGGGGAAAGAGAGAGACGGGGGGGTGTTATTACAAAAAAACTTGCAGTAAACCGCCAAGGAAAGAAGCAAACGTAAGCTATGTTATTTTACTATGCTGCATTACAGTAGGTCAAGATCTTGTTGCTTCAACATCCTTAAACAGGATCTTGGCCCTGATACATCTGAGCCTTCACAACACACTCAGAATTCCCAGTTAATAACAAGCTTCAAAGACATTTCCTTTCTGTACAAACATGAAGTTAAACCTCCCTCTCACCACTAGTTCAGCCCTGAAGCAACCTGGGGATAACATCTAAATACACTAAAGTGTTTTTCTGTTTAAGACTTTCGGGAGGGGACAAACAAAAGATTTTCCCTCCTTTTTAAAATGGAGTCTTGTTTTTTTTAGAAGCTTTATGTCGATATATCTGCTCTGTTTGCCCTCGCTTGTATTCTCTCCAGTCTTCAGGGTGCCAAAGTGACAGACAGGTGGAGAGCGTGGCAAAAGGGCAGGACTGCTCTCGCCTCTGCTGCTGGTTAGGGAATGGTTAGAACTATCTGGCAGGGGATCAGATCCACCACTGTCTCTGACCACTTCAAATAAAACATCTTAACACTTCTCTTCCAAGCTCTGGTCAAATACTGATCCTGGGCTCTATCTTAACAAACCTAATGCAATGGTCAATCTAAGCGCTGGTGGTGGTGCTATCAGTTCAAGGGTGTGTCAGAAATCTTTTTGATAACAAGCAAGACCGATGGGTGCAGTGCTGGCAGTGGTGCTAAATGGCTGGATATGGATTAATAAATCAATTGTATGTGTCGAGGCTTGACCCCTTCACTGGCCAATCAGAACCTGCTCCATGGCTAAATATGTGGTTGCTTCAAGTTGTGTTTACGGTCTTTCATGTGTTGACTTTGAATCAACTCCAATTCCAATGTTAGTCGCTTATAGTTTGTTAAACAGCTTTCAAAAGCGAAAATAAAAAAATGTAGATCTATCCCATCTTTGCTTAATACATTAACTTCAACCTATTTGCAGTCCACATTGTTGTAAGTAATTGCATGGCTTCAATATGGAAATATATAGGCCTACATAGCATGCACACTGATAAAGGAGCTAGGTCTACTGTAAAATTGCATTATGGTTGAGCATGGACATGCCAAAAATGATCGGTAAGCAAGATTGAATTCATTATTGATAAGGCCTAAAAGACAGCGAAACAAAACAAAACAATAAATTGTTTTAAATAGGCTGTCTAAATACACTTACAGGCACCACCATGGCTTCCTGTGGGCATATAATATTAAAACAACGCAGACTGAGGAGGGCTTTACGAACACATCTAAACTTTTCACAGTAGCTGGACAAAGATCCAATATCAAGAGAAAAGGAGAATGTCCACTGTTATAGTGCTGCCAAATATAATTGTGTTATGAACTTAATGGGAACCATTTTACAGATCAGATCGCATTCACACTTCTTCAGAAGTTGCATTGCATGAGCGCCACAGACGTTTTCACCATAAAACCAGGATGGTAAATGAGCGCCACAGACATTCTCACCATAAAACCAGGATGGTAAATGAGCGCCACAGACGTTCTCACCATAAAACCAGGATGGTAAATGAGCGCCACAGACGTTCTCACCATAAAACCAGGATGGTAAATGAGCGCCACAGACGTTCTCACCATAAAACCAGGATGGTAAATGAGCGCCACAGACGTTCTCACCATAAAACCAGGATGGTAAATGAGCGCCACAGACGTTCTCACCATAAAACCAGGATGGTAAATGAGCGCCACAGACATTCTCACCATAAAACCAGGATGGTAAATGAGCGCCACAGACGTTCTCACCATAAAACCAGGATGGTAAATGAGCGCCACAGACGTTTTCACCATAAAACCAGGATGGTAAATGAGCGCCACAGACGTTTTCACCATAAAACCAGGATGGTAAATGAGCGCCACAGACGTTTTCACCATAAAACCAGGATGGTAAATGAGCGCCACAGACGTTTTCACCATAAAACCAGGATGGTAAATGAGCGCCACAGACGTTTTCACCATAAAACCAGGATGGTAAATGAGCGCCACAGACGTTTTCACCATAAAACCAGGATGGTAAATGAGCGCCACAGACGTTTTCACCATAAAACCAGGATGGTAAATGAGCGCCACAGACGTTCTCACCATAAAACCAGGATGGTAAATGAGCGCCACAGACGTTTTCACCATAAAACCAGGATGGTAAAACATTCTAATATGTTTGGTTTTAGTCAAATTAAACAAAAAACAAGCAATCTGTATTTTTTTTAAACAAACAAATGTAAAATGTAATGCTATTATAAAATCGTAAGGATAAAAAAAGACTGCCCTTGAACCATGCTTCTTTATAGTAGGCCTAGGCTAGGTATATCCTACGTAGGACTTGGCTTTTTGAAAATATGAAACGGAATTCAAGCAATTGTTACAGGGAAATATCTTCTAAATACGAGGTTCCCCGGTTCTCATGTCTCGTTTCATGATGGGCATGGACACATGTAGCCAACATCATGGAGGGGTTTTACGCACGTCCAAAACGTAAAATAATGTAAGCCTGCCTACAATACATAGATAAAAAGGTAATGTCAGCGCACTGTTTCACTCCTCTCAAACTTGATCTTTTAATAAAGCTTTGGTGATTAAAATGTATTTCCAAGCGGTCTTACGAGCAAAACTCTTTATCCACAGTCTTGACTAATTTGTGGACTAATTGGACAACAACAACAAAAAGCCTTCATTGAGAGGAGGTGAGGCTATGTTTGGTTTTTAATCAAATAAAACTAAACAAGGGCCTCCCAAATGTGGTCTAAGGCACTTTAAATATCCCTAACAGGGCTGCCTGAAATTAACACTTTAGATCATGTTTTTAAGACACACCTTAAATATTTCCACCACTACCATCTTAGCACAAGCAAGCTGATCTAAGATAGGTTAATTACCAATCCCTGAGCAACAGTTTGAAAATAACAGAGTGCTGGCTTTATTAACAGGTGGAAATTGTGATTGAACGACCGTTTGACACTAGCGCCGTCTTAACGCCAGCCGAAAATAGACCCCCCTGAGTTCAGTGTCATATTTGATCTTAGTGTAGCTTTTAAATACATCATAATTATAGGTTGATGAGCTGAAATACAGTGCATTTACTTTGCCGTGTTAGTGTATGGTGTGTGTATGTGTGTGTATGGTGTGTGAATGGTGTGTGTATGGTGTGTGTGTGTGTGTGTGGTGTGTATGGTATGTGTATGGTGTGTGTATGGTGTGTGTGTGTGTGGTGTGTGTATGGTATGTGTATGGTATGTGTATGGTGTGTGTGTGTGTGTGTGTGTGTGTGGTGTGTGTATGGTATGTGTATGGTGTGTGTGTATGTGTGTGTCTGTCTGTGTGAATGAGTGTGTTTAAGCTCACACTCAGTGTTTGTGCCCTTGCAGCAGCACATTCCACCATGGTTGGAGAGGGTAAAGAGTTCAGGACAGCACCACAAACACAACACACTGCCTAGGGAGAGTGCAGCAAGTCCGTGTGTTCTTTCAGAGGGGTATCCCAGCCCCAAAGGCCCTCAATTTACCCTCCCAGTGTTAAGCCTAGCCATGGTGTCCAGTCCAAGCTAGGCCAAGCAGCTAGCTGCTCTATGGCCTGCCACAGTCAGACCCCCCATGGTTCCTTGTTATGGATCTAAACAATACAGCAGGAACAATATTCATGTTGCGTGCCTGCCTGACTCTGCCTGCCTGACTCTGCCTGCCTGCCTCTGCCTGCCTGCCTCTGCCTGCCTGCCTGCCTCTGCCTGCCTGCCTGCCTGCCTCTGCCTGTCTGCCTCTGCCTGCCTGCCTCTGCCTGCCTGACTCTGCCTGCCTGCCTCTGCCTGCCTGCCTCTGCCTGCCTGCCTCTGCCTGCCTGCCTCTGCCTGCCTGACTCTGCCTGCCTGACTCTGCCTGCCTGACTCTGCCTGCCTGACTCTGCCTGCCTGACTCTGCCTGCCTGACTCTGCCTGCCTGACTCTGCCTGCCTCTGCCTGCCTGCCTGACTCTGCCTGCCTGACTCTGCCTGCCTGACTCTGCCTGCCTGACTCTGCCTGCCTGACTCTGCCTGCCTGACTCTGCCTGCCTGACTCTGCCTGCCTGACTCTGCCTGCCTGACTCTGCCTGCCTCTGCCTGCCTGCCTGACTCTGCCTGCCTGACTCTGCCTGCCTGACTCTGCCTGCCTGACTCTGCCTGCCTGACTCTGCCTGCCTGACTCTGCCTGCCTCTGCCTGCCTGCCTGCCTGCCTCGCTCTCTCCAATTTGTTCTGCCTCTGCCCAGACCTACTCCCTGCCTTTCTCTCTCCCCCTCCTTTGTGGTAATCTATTCTGAGGAATTCACTTCCATAATCTGTCCAGTACCTGTTGTGTTCCAATGGTGTCACTAAGAAGGTTGGGAGTCTGTGTCTGGCTCTGGGGAAAAAAACAACCCTATCTTGTGACTTTACATTTATCTCAATAAGCATGCCAACGGTGCCATCTCACAGGACACAAATACAGCTGTACCCTCCTCCACCTGGATAAATAATACATGTTAGACATAGTAGAATGTGAAGTATGTGAAATAATAATAATACTATAAATAATACATCATGTTCTTCCTGCTTGAGGAAGGGCAAACAGACATGTGGTGTGGTGTTTGTGTGTCCTTGTGAGAAGAGTTGGTCCTGGAACTCTTGGGTTGCATTCTAATAATCTCTCCTTTCTACCGAAGTGTGCACTTGTTCACTTTCCCTCATAGATTTGAAAGGAAATTACTGGTTTATGGAAATTCACTCTAGACCATGCTTACACCAATTCTGATGCTTTTACATTAGTGGGAAGGAGTGAACAAGTGCATAGTTCAGGGAGAAGGAGAGATTTTTGGGACGCGGGACTTAAAAAGTTGAGCAAAAATGTTAATTTTGCCCATGCTTTCTCAAGTTTGGGCCAGCTAAAAATGTTAAATTCAGGTAACACTGACTGAAAAGTTTTTTTAAAAGCCGTGGAAGCAGTTACTTACCAGTTATTTATTTTTTACCATGTAGTGAATTTCCTGGCTTCCTGTGCACAACATGCAGATTAATATCATGCTGTAAGGATGTGATGTCCTCCACTTGAAATGGGCCATTAATTCTTATATGCAGACCAGTTTGAGAACTACAGCTCGGGACATTAAATCATTAAACCTTCCTCATATGCACACCTACCTTATACACACTGGCTCCTTATCAACTTCAATGTAGAGTTAATCACTCAGAAGTGATTATCTTCCAACCTCCACCCTCTGAACTGCTCTACAACCTGCACCCTCCACCACCTGTACCGCTCTTCCACCCTCCACCCCCTGTACTGCTCTCCCAACCTCCACCCCCCTGTACCGCTCTCCCACCCTCCACCCCCCTGTACCGCTCTCCCACCCTCCACCCCCCTGTACCGCTCTCCCAACCTCCACCCCCTGTACCGCTCTCGCACCCTCCACCCCCCTGTACCGCTCTCCCACCCTCCACCCTCCTGTGCCGCTCTCCCACCCTCCACCCCCTGTACCGCTCTTACACACACACACACACACACACACACACACACACACACACACACACACACACACACACACACACACACACACACACACACACACAGAGTCGTGGGCAGGGTTAATTCTGAGTAAGGACCACTATGTGCAGTACATACTGCTCCCTGAGGTGTACATACAGCTCCCGGAGGTGTTCATAAAGCTCCCTGAGGTGTACATACAGCTCCCTGAGGTGTACATACAGCTCCCTGAGGTGTAGATACAGCTCCCTGAGGTGTACATACAGCTCCCTGAGGTGTACATACAGCTCCCTGAGGTGTAGATACAGCTCCCTGAGGTGTACATACAGCTCCCTGAGGTGTAGATACAGCTCCCTGAGGTGTAGATACAGCTCCCTGAGGTGTATGAGAGAAACTCATTAGTCCTATGATCCATTCAGTAGGTCCACCTCAGGACCTGCTGACTAAACTATTCTTCTGACCATAGCCCTGGCTGTTGACCATAGACCTGGCTGTTGACCATAGACCTGGCTGTTGACCATAGACCTGGCTGTTGACCATAGACCTGGCTGTTGACCATAGACCTGGCTGTTGACCATAGACCTGGCTGTTGACCATAGACCTGGTTGTTGACCATAGCCTAACAAGGAAGCTGGGTAGACACCTGGTAGACTGGAATGGACCTACTCAAGTAACCAGAACTGGGAACATATAGGTGTGTAACTTACACATTCCTATGATTAAGTGTGTGTGTGTGTTATCTATATAACATCAGGCGCTGAGTTAAGTACTGTGTGTGTATATGTAAGAATAATTTGTGTTTGTGTCGTACAAAGCATGTGGGCATTTCCCTTTTCATTCACCAAGTGTGTGTGCGCTCCGGTGAGTGTGTGTACTCCTGTGTGTGTGTGTGTGTGTGTGTGTGTGTGTGTGTTTGTGTGTGTACTCCTGAGTGCATTTCCTTCACTCACACATCCCCATGCACCAGGCCGTAGACACGGTGTATGGTCCAGCCAAAGCCCCCCAGCAGAACGATGACCAGGATGATGATGACCAGAGCAGGAAGTCCCCAGCCCAGCAGGAAGTAGACCAGGTAACGTCTCTCTGTCTGCTCATCGTTCATCACCAACACCTGCCAGAAGTTTACCGCCTGAGAGGGGTGGGACAAAAGAGAGGAGTGAGAGGGGTAGGACAAAAGAGAGGAGTGAGGTGGAGGAGAGGATAGGGAGGAGGAAGAGGAGAGGGTGGAGGAGAGGATAAGTAGGAGGAGGAGAGGGGTGGAGGAGAGGATAGGCAGGAGGATGAGGAGAGGGGTGGAGGAGAGGGTAGGGAGGAGGAGGAGGAGAGGGGTAGAGGAGGAGGAGGAGGAGAGGGGTGGAGGAGAGGGTAGGAGGAGGAAGAGGAGAGGAGAGGGGTGGAGGAGAGGGTAGGGAGGAGGAAGAGGAGAGGAGAGGGGTGGAGGAGAGGGGTGGAGGAGGAGGAGGAGGAGAGGGATGGAGGAGAGGGTAGGAGGAGGAGGAGGAGTAGAGGGTTGGAGGAGGAGGAGGGGGGTGGTGGAGGAGGAGGAGGGAGGTGGAGGAGAGGGTAGGGCGGAGGAGAGGGTAGGGCGTAGGAGAGCCACTGATCAGTCATGTCAACCAATGCAGTGGTAGTGGAATGTTTTTTGCGATAAGCATGCTGATTGGCTGTAATCAGATCATTCTTTTCCATGTACTCCCATATTTGTCTACTCACAATACCCTCCAATATCTTACTGAGTGAAGGGAGTAAACTAATTGGTTGACTATTGGCAGGAATAATGGGTTCTTTGCAGTCTTTCGGAATAGGACACAGTTTCGTATGCTCCCATACATTTGCAAACATCCCCTTTTCCAGTGACCAATTAAATATGTATCTCAGTGGAACTGCAATCTGGGGAGCAGCACAGCGAAGCAAAAAATTGTCCATAGGACCATAACCTGTAGATTTACCATCAGGTAATGACTTCAATAGGTTTAACACCTCCTCCACTGACACCGTTTGCAGACTAAAAGAGCAGATCTTGTTGCTCATAATATGATCATCAATCCATTGGACAATAGCTTGTTTGGAAGAATGTATGTTGCTCGGTAAATTCATTTTCTTTGTTAAAAAATCTGCAGAATGATTGGCAATATCAACTGGTTTTGTTATCATTCTCCCGTCCACCTCCACACTAGATGGGCATGATGAGATAGATGTACCAAGTAAGCCCTGAACTGTATTCCATACCTTTTTAGAATCATTTTTACAATCAATAAAAGCATTGTTGTAAAATAACTTTTTTTCTCTTTCGATTCAATTTAACTGCATAATTACGTAATGTTCTATAATTCTGTTCATCAATTTCTAGTTTTGACTTGGCTGCTAAGACTTTTGCCATATTTCTTTGAGAAAAAGCCTCACCCAGTTCATCATCAATCCATGGAGATGGACGAGCAGCAACTGTACACTTTCTTATAGGGTCATGATGGTCCATTACCTCAGTGAGCAAATCAATAAAACATTCTGTAGCGTGATTTAAATCATCCTCTAGATAAATCAGCTCCCAGGGTACAACAGCCAAATCATTTAGAAATAGCTCATGATTAAATGTTTTAAAATTTATCTTAACCACAATCCTAGGGGGTTTCTTTGAAACGTTGGTGTTCATGGTTATGGTCACAATATTATGGTCTGTCCAGCCCACTGGCATTGATCTGGCTTTTAAGCATTGCAATGGTATATTACAGAAAATCAGATCAATGCACGTGTCTGAACGATGACCCAACTTAATTGACGATCTAGTTAACCATTTGTCTCAAACCACAGTTCTTGGAATATCTCATCAATTTTGTTCTATTCAAATGATTGTGATCCTTCCAATGTATATTAAAATCACCCAAGATAAATACATCTCTGTTGCTATCTGTGCCCTGGTCAAACCCAGTACATAAGTCATCCAGATAGGACACCGTAGAGCTAGGAGGTCTATACACACATCCTACCAATATGGGTGCCTGGTTAGGCAGATGTACCTGAGCCCATAGTGCCTCTACCCGACATACATGAAGGTCCCCCCTTCTCTTAAAAGGTATATGATTCTGAATATACAGTGCAACACCCCCACCATTCCTATTCCTGTCCCTTCTATGTAGACTATATCCATGAATGTTAATTTGCCCATCATTTACATGCATCTAAATGTGTTTCGGTCAAAGCCTAAATATGAATATTATTTACTGTATGTTGACTAAGTTAAAAACCTCATGTATTTTGTTAGAGAGACAGCTATAACAAAGCCATCACCTACAGAGAGATGAACCTGGAGAAGAGTCCTCTAAGCAAGCTGGTCCTGGGGCTCTGTTCACAAACACAAACACACCCCACAGAGCCCCGGGACAGCAGTACAATTAGACCCAACCAAATCATGAGAAAACAAAAAGATAATTACTTGACACACTGGAAAGAATTAACAAAAAAACTGAGCAAACTAGAATGCTATTTGGCCCTCAACATCGTTACAACGCTGTATAAATACATAATATGACATTTGTAATGTCTTTATTCTTTTGGAACTCCTGTGAGTGTAATGTTTACTGTTCATTTTTATTGTTTATTTCACTTTTGTATATTATCGACTTCACTTGCTTTGGCAATGTTAACATATGTTTTCCATGCTAATAAAGCCCCTTGAATTGAATTTATATGAAGAGAGAGAGTTGGAGGGAGACAGACAGCTAGAGAGGGAGAGAGAGATAAAGAGAGAGACTGTTGTGTAACGCATCATATTAGACAGCTAACAGAGTGCCACTTTAATTGAGCTCCAGCAGTGATAGCTGGGCGTGCAAATAACTGCATTAGAGTTTGTGCTGTGCTGTTCCCTTGCTCCGGTTAAGCCGGATGAGGCTTTGGCAGGTGTTGGTTAGCCGTTATGCACTGTTGTGGAGCCCTACGGTACAGAAAGACAGTTCTGGGAGGACATCTCTATCCAAGGTGCCCAGTGTAACGACTCATAGCCTGGCTGATTCAACTACAGACTGTTGTGTTCTGTCAAGGGGTCAACCTGTATTTCCCCATTGCAGCGCTTCAGCGCACCGTTGACTCAATGCTTGATGAGTGCAATAAGCATGGTCTACGAAAGCCTCCTGGCTGGCGCCCCCGCATATGCCACTTAGAAAAAAGCTGATACTTGCTGACTCAAAGAGAGGGGGGTAATCCTCTGATCAATAGTATGGAGTATAAGGAAGGGTAGGAACATGTCAACAGAGCCAGGGGAAGGCACAGTGATGCAGAAATGTTGGTGTTTTACCCCACATATTTATATCTAGTTTAGATATATAGAGTGTGCAAGTGTAGCTGACAGAGCCAGAGATATCATCGATATTCTCATGAGCTACTGTCCCACCATACAATATAGCACAGTATTTTTTACATATTTTTTTATTTTAAATTGAACCTTTATTTAACTAGACAAGTCAGTTAAGAACAAATTCTTATTTACAATGGTGGCCTAAGAACAGTGGGTTAACTGCCTTGTTCAGGTGCAGAATGACAGATTTTTACCTTGTCAGCTCGGGGATTCGATCCAGCAACCTTTCGGTTACTGGTCCAACACTCTAACCACTAGTCTACCTGCCACACCCAATTTTTTTAGTTTGAATAATGTATTTTATACAGTAATTTTTGCTTGTCTTTATCAAGGGTGTCAATACTGTAATTTCAGACCTGATGGTACATGACCTGTTTATTCACATGGTTGGATTAACAGATGGAACATGTAATGTAATGAGACTTATCAAACCAATGTTTTCCTGGTTAGTTTAGGGTTAGAGCAGGGGGCATATGTTTCAAAAGTCTCAGAGTAGGATTGCTGATTTAGGATCAGTTTTGCCTAGGGGTGGAACAAATTACAAATACTCTCCTTACTGTAATTGAGTAGCCATTCCGAGTACTTGTTCTTTGAGTATTTTTCAGTCAGTAATTTTACTTACTGTAAGTAAGTTTTGAATTAAGTATTGTACTTTGGTACCTTTTTAAAACCATCCATTACAGACTAGAATTTTGTAGGCTATCATTATTAGTAGATCATGATGGAAAGTTTGCGAGCGGGAGCCCTTGGAGCCAGAAAAAAATGGTATCGTTGTTTAGTCAGTAACCAATCAAATTAAACACATTGTGCAAAAACAGGCCACTCAAATCAAGCTGTTCGCACAAACTTATGGTGGTCGGAAGATTTTCAAAAACAACTTTCACATGATGTCACGAAAGAGAGGAACTTTTTTTTAATCAAAGTGGTGTCTAAGGACCCAGTGTCCAAGGAGGAGAATCCCGGCCACATTTAATACCTAGGGTAATTGAGTTAAAATTAAATAGATTGAGAACAGAACTTCCACAACGTTACTTTTGTACCTGCCGGTGGGGCGGGAGTAATATAGCCTTGGGACAAAAGTAACAGCTGGCGAGAAGCAGGGGTTGGAACCGATTCAGGGAACACCCGGAGGAGCCCTGGTGTCAACAGCAGGCCTTACCCGGAGGAGCCCTGGTGTCAACAGCAGGCCTTACTCGGAGGAGCCCTGGTGTCAACAGCAGGCCTTACCCGGAGGAGCCCTGGTGTCAACAGCAGGCCTTACTCGGAGGAGCCCTGGTGTCAACAGCAGGCCTTACCTGGAGGAGCCCTTGTGTCAACAGCAGGCCTTAGCCGGAGGAGCCCTGGTGTCAACAGTAGGCCTTACCCGGAGGAGCCCTGGTGTCAACAGCCGGCCTTACCCGGAGGAGCCCTGGTGTCAACAGCAGGCCTTACTCGGAGGAGCCCTGGTGTCAACAGCAGGCCTTACCCGGAGGAGCCCTGGTGTCAACAGCAGGCCTTACTCGGAGGAGCCCTGGTGTCAACAGCAGGCCTTACTCGGAGGAGCCCTGGTGTCAACAGCAGGCCTTACCCGGAGGAGCCCTGGTGTCAACAGCAGGCCTTACCCGGAGGAGCCCTGGTGTCAACAGTAGTTCTTACCCGGAAGAGCCCTGGTGTCAACAGCAGGCCTTACCCGGAGGAGCCCTGGTGTCAACAGCAGGCCTTACCTGGAGGAGCCCTGGTGTCAACAGGCCTTCCCCGGAGGAGCCCTGGTGTCAACAGTAGATCTTACCTGGAGGAGCCCTGGTGTCAACAGCAGGCCTTACCTGGAGGAGCCCTGGTGTCAACAGCAGGCCTTACCTGGAGGAGCCCTGGTGTAAACAGCAGGCCTTACCTGGAGGATCCCTGGTGTCAACAGCAGGCCTTACCTGGAGGAGCCCTGGTGTCAACAGTAGGCCTTACCTGGAGGAGCCCTGGTGTCAACAGTAGGCCTTACCTGGAGGAGCCCTGGTGTCAACAGTAGGCCTTACCTGGAGGAGCCCTGGTGTCAACAGCAGGCCTTACCTGGAGGATCCCTGGTGTCAACAGCAGGCCTTACCTGGAGGATCCCTGGTGTCAACAGCAGGCCTTACCTGGAGGAGCCCTGGTGTCAACAGTAGGCCTTACCTGGAGGAGCCCTGGTGTCAACAGTAGGCCTTACCTGGAGGAGCCCTGGTGTCAACAGTAGGCCTTACCTGGAGTAGCATCCAGCAGAACTGGCTCAGGAGGAAGTAGTGGGAGAAGAGGCCCAGAACGGCACAGCTGTCCTCTGAGTAGACACGGCCACGAAACGCAGACACCAGGAAACAGATCTACAACACACAGAGAGAGAGCGAGAGAGAGAGAGCGAGCAAGAGAGAGAGAGAGAGAGAGAGAGCGAGCCAGAGAGAGAGAGAGAGAGAGAGAGAGAGAGAGAGAGAGAGAGAGCAAGAGAGAGAGAGAGAGAGAGCGAGAGAGCGAGAGAGAGAGATATCTGAGAGGCCACAGAAACACACTAATGCACAAACACACAGCAACACAACATTTGCCTGCAGACTATGCACTTTACTATACACCTCTCCCATCTTTCACACAAACATATACAGCTCTTGCACGTCAAAGACCTTACACAAGCAGAAACACACTTGTCCATTGACACTTTCCCCCTGCAGACTAGTAATTGGATGATTGATGGCTGTGGTATCATGCATGTATTTTGGAACAGCTGACAATATAAGATACACCTTAGTGACATCCTGCAGACCTGTTACATCACAATGCGCAAACCAAAATAAACAACAAGTGACAAATTCTTCCTGGGTACCCATCCAGGAACCTGTGTGTGTGTCCTACAGTAAATCCTTCAGCTCTCTGATGGCAGAGCTTAATTAACCCTTGGGACAGAGCCTTGTGCCACTACCAACCCATAGCAATATTTCTGCTTATGTAACACCGTCTGACATCCAGCCCCGCGCCAGTGCAAAACACCAGGGATGGAGGGAGTGAGGGAGGGTGAGAAGGGAAAGAGAAGGAGGACACCGAGTGTCCTAACTCGGCTGGAGAGAAAGGAGACAAGCAAGAGAGAGAGAGATAGAGATTGAAAGAGAGAGAGAGAAATAATGAGAGTGAGACAGGAAGGCAGAGAGAGAGAGATAAAAAAATAGAGAGTGAGAAAGAGAGAGAGAGAGAGAGAGCGAGAGAGAGCGAGAGAGAGATACAGGCAGGTAGAGATAGAGAAAGACGATTGAAAGTGAGAGAGGGAGGAAGAGAAAGAGAGAGGGATTGAAAGTGAGACAGGCAGAGAAGAGGGAAAAGGACTGTGGCTGCAAAACTTGCCAGACAGCCAGGAGAGCTTCAGAACGTCCAGATGGCAGGTCAAGTACACTGCAGAATTATGCCTCTTCATCTCTCGTACAACTCTCTAGGTGCATCATCATCATCAGACTGCAGCTAATTCATCAAAGTACCATGCTGGTGTAAACACACAGTATTGTATATCGTCTACACTATATACTATACTATACATAGAATACTAATAAACTATAAACTCTGCCCCCTTTCACACACACAGATAACAACACGCAGGTGTGAATTGCATAACGTTTGTGTGAGCCAGAGTGTTAGTTTCTTGACAGGACATAATAAGTCTGCGTATTGACTCATGTCTTGTCGTTGGGGTGAATAACATGTTTGTACAGCCGGCTTGTATTTATCAGGTTGACAGTAACGTCAGTGTTACAAGAATATATTTCACCCTAGTATGTATAGTATTTACGTGTGAAGAGTTTCATAACTACTGCTTTCGTAACTCTCAAATTGTCAGAGGACCATCCGCATACGGTCATTCTCAGGGAGCTAGTTATATTTCCAGAGCAACATTAGTGTGGAAACCCCAGGATGACAGGGGGGGACACTAGCCCAGAGCCACAGCCTATCCATGATGACCCAGTAAACATCACAAATACCAACTGCTCTCCATATAAGCACCTAAGCCGCGCGAGAGAGCAAACAAGCTCTCCCTTCCAATCAAACAAGTTGAGTATTAGGATGCGTTGCCTATTGCGCTACAGCTGTGCTCAATTTACTTCACAACGCGGTTGCTCAGAGCAACCTAGGGCAACAAATAAAGCATGAAGCTGTGTCATTTTACTTCAGCGTTGAGATTGCACCTCCACTAGGGTGGTGTGTCAGTTGTTTAGTCCTTTCTGTCCTGTTGTTCTTTTCAAGTTGCTCTTAAGAAGGGCTCAAGATGGGAACATAGTTTGAAACCCCACCCTGCCGCCGTCATTACAGAGCGACCTTTCCAAAGCAAACAGATAGTTAGCGACTCCACACACCACATTCTGTTGTTGAATTAGGCAAAAAGTCAGGCTTTATTTAAATTAACAAATGGGGTAATTCTGTTTCCGGTTTGTTTTGCAGCTCTGTATGGTGAGAAAAAAGGAGGGACGATACAGGAAGGATCTGGGATGGAGCCTTTGAAAAAGGTGGTTGCTTAGAATTGTGATTCCGGGCAGCAGTTATTGGGCCCGAATAAAACCTTGGGCAGGGTTTCGGAGTAATACATTGCATGTAAGGGATTACAAAAAAACGGTAACTGTAATCCGTTATGTTACCAGCAAAAATATTGTAATCAGATTAGAGATACCTTTGAAAAACTAGATGGTTACTTCGAGGATTACTTTTAAATTCAGAAAGGAGGTTTGAGACTATCTGTTTTCTCAATGACGTTCAAATCAGCATTGAAAAAAGGCGCAAGTTTAAGTTTGTTCCACCTGAGCGAGTCTGACCACAAGTCAGAGACCACTATGATGACACACCAAATGTGTTTGATGGATTGCTGGAAAAGAGCAGGAGGCTACAGTCCAACCTATGTCTTCCAATGGTGTGACTGCTGTCAGCGTCCAAATATTATCCAACTTGAATAAATGCTTGGAGGTAAGGATGACAGCAGTGGTTTAGTCTACGGCAATACAGATATCACTTATTATTGATATCTACATAGCACATTGATGTGAATCACACTGTTGCTCTCTCATTTAGCTATTCGCGCCTTACGGATTGTGGTTGTTGTGGATGGCTGTTCATAAATCTAAATGTGTATTTGAACCCAATAATGGTTGAATTCAATAAGTTTAAGCTGCCTATCAATCATTGTTTAAAAACCAGTAGACAGCCAGTGAAAAATGTGCTCTTGCAACAGCTGCACAGTGCGGATCCCAGCCTATGAAACAACAGCTGCACAGTGCGGATCCCAGCCTATGGAACAACAGCTGCACAGTGCGGATCCCAGCCTATGGAACAACAGCTGCACAGTGCGGATCCCAGCCTATGGAACAACAGCTGCACAGTGTGGATCCCAGCCTATGGAACAACAGCTGCACAGTGTGGATCCCAGCCTATGGAACAACAGCTGCACAGTGTGGATCCCAGCCTATGGAACAACAGCTGCACAGTGTGGATCCCAGCCTATGGAACAACAGCTGCACAGTGTGGATCCCAGCCTATGGAACAACAGCTGCACAGTGCGGATCTCAGTTTATGGAATAAAAGTGGGGCTTTTATTGCTCAATCTAATTCATGCTGATAAAAAAATACATCCATAGACCTAATGGACACAAGCTTAAACTCGAACACTTCTGATAGACTTAAAGGGGAAATCTGTAGTTGCCACATCCATTTTTGGACTTTTAAATTATAATAATATCCATTGATTCTTGAAGAATATAACTTAGAAATCCCTCATGAGATTAAACTGTATAGCCTAATTTTAAATTTTTTATTTAACCTTTATTTAACTAGGTAAGTCATTTAAGAACAAATTCTTATTTACAATTTTGCGCCGTCCTATGGGATATAACGTGGTTAAAACAATAACTGACATCATGGAGGGTCAGTCCTTGCATCCATAGCTCTGTCTATTAATCTGAGAGAGTGGATACATTTCTCCAGGCCCATCCCTCAGATGTTTTTTTTTTTTTCATCTGTGGATTTGCCCTTTAAACAGCTGCATGTTATCAAGATATCAAAGTGTCACCAATTTCAGTAGTAGTCAAAGCATGCCATTCCATGAGCGCAGCATTTATTTTATAACTCTAATCAATGAGCCCAATCAGTCCTCCATGACAACATCGTAAACAACAGAGTAGGGCTGGCTAATAAGTCCTTAGTTTTGGGGATATGCTCAGGTAAAACAATTTGGCTAATCTATACTTCCATATTTCCAAGTCCTATTCTTGAAGATCAAGGGGTATAACATTTATTGGAATACTGGAATTCTGATAGACTTCGGTTTATAATGTAACGAAATAATTTAATCGTATTGGAAGCTGGAAAAGCTGGAAAACAGGTTCTATCTCAAGGCCATCAGACTGTTAAACAGCCACCACTAACATTGAGTGGCTGCTGCCAACACACTGACTCAACTCCAGCCACTTTAATAATGGGAATTGATGGGAAATGATGTAAAATATATCACTAGCCACTTTAAACAATGCTACCTAATATAATGTTTACATACCCTACATTATTCATCTCATATGTATACGTATATACTGTACTCTATATCATCTACTGCATCTTTATGTAATACATGTATCACTAGCCACTTTAACTATGCCACTTTGTTTACATACTCATCTCATATGTATATACTGTACTCAATACCATCTACTGTATCTTGCCTATGCCGCTCTGTACCATCACTCATTCATATATCTTTATGTACATTTTCTTTATCCCCCTACACTTGTGTCTATAAGGTAGTAGTTGTGGAATTGTTAGGTTAGATTACTCGTTGGTTATTTCTGCATTGTCGGAACTAGAAGCACAAGCATTTCGCTACACTCGCATTAACATCTGCTAACCATGTAAATGTGACAAATCAAATTTGATTTGATTTGATTTTAGAAGGCGATGGGTTAGTAGATGCCTACATAATCAACCCATAAAGTACAATGTAACATCCATACATGGCCAGCTATGTAAACTCTAACATTCATTTATCCTGCAATAGATGTCGTTAGATTCGTAACATACATGTTTGTCTTCTTCTAATGCCTCTTAAAGGGAAAGTAATCTAAAAGTACCAGAATACAATCAGATTACGTTACCGAGTTTGGATAATCCAAAAGTTACGTTACTGATTACAATTTTGGACAGGTAACTAGTAACTGTAATGGATTACATTCTGAGAAAGTAACCTACCCAACCCTGACATTTGATTAGCCAAGGGCACATCATGCCACAAGCATCGCACGCGGGTGAGCACACGCCCGCACATACACGCCAACCAACCAGTAGTGGTGTGTGAGTAAAATCACTATGTTTCGTGATAATTGTGTTGCTTGCTCTATAACCTGTTAGTTCATATGCCTTGACACCATGATATATAAGTCTGAGACAATAAGAAGACACAGTTGCAGAATAAGACACAGTGCAGCATCCTCTGTCCAGTGAAGTCCACAAAGCCTATTGCATATAACAAACAGTTACACTACCTACAGCATGGTCAATCAAATGAGCTATTAAACTACTATTGATTTAGAATAGCAGAGAGATTCCGCAACTCAAAAAGAAAACAGGAGCTGCCTCCACTATTCCAGCACCATTTCAACTTCAACATTTCAACATCATCAAATCAACCTATGCTTAGTCTAAGACAGTGACAACTAAAATGTTCACAAAACAATTTCAGTCCAATCAATGTAAGCTAAACAGCGTGTGGCTGTCCATGGGACTGATTTGTGTGTGTGTGTGTGTGTGTGTGTGTATATACAGTGCCTTGCGAAAGTATTCGGCCCGCTTGAACTTTGCGACCTTTTGCCACATTTCAGGCTTCAAACATAAAGATATAAAACTATTTTTTTGTGAAGAATCAACAACAAGTGGGACACAATCATGAAGTGGAACGACATTTATTGGATATTTCAAACTTTTTTAACAAATCAAAAACTGAAAAATTGGGCGTGCAAAATTATTCAGCCCCTTTACTTTCAGTGCAGCAAACTCTCTCCAGAAGTTCAGTGAGGATCTGTGAATGATCCAATGTTGGCCTAAATGACTAATGATGATGATAAATACAATCCACCTGTGTGTAATCAAGTCTCCGTATAAATGCACCTGCACTGTGATAGTCTCAGAGGTCCGTTAAAAGCGCAGAGAGCATCATGAAGAACAAGGAACACACCAGGCAGGTCCGAGATACTGTTGTGAAGAAGTTTAAAGCCGGATTTGGATACAAAAATATTTCCCAAGCTTTAAACATCCCAAGGAGCACTGTGCAAGCGATAATATTGAAATGGAAGGAGTATAAGACCACTGCAAATCTACCAAGACCTGGCCGTCCCTCTAAACTTTCAGCTCATACAAGGAGAAGACTGATCAGAGATGCAGCCAAGAGGCCCATGATCACTCTGGATGAACTGCAGAGATCTACAGCTGAGGTGGGAGACTCTGTCCATAGGACAACAATCAGTCGCATATTGCACAAATCTGGCCTTTATGGAAGAGTGGCAAGAAGAAAGCCATTTCTTAAAGATATCCATAAAAAGTGTTGTTTAAAGTTTGCCACAAGCCACCTGGGAGACACACCAAACATGTGAAAGAAGGTGCTCTGGTCAGATGAAACCAAAATTGAACTTTTTGGCAACAATGCAAAACGTTATGTTTGGCGTAAAAGCAACACAGCTGAACACACCATCCCCACTGTCAAACATGGTGGTGGCAGCATCATGGTTTGGAACTGCTTTTCTTCAGCAGGGACAGGGAAGATGGTTAAAATTGATGGGAAGATGGATGGAGCCAAATACAGGACCATTCTGGAAGAAAACCTGATGGAGTCTGCAAAAGACCTGAGACTGGGACGGAGATTTGTCTTCCAACAAGACAATGATCCAAAACATAAAGCAAAATCTACAATGGAATGGTTCAAAAATAAACATATCCAGGTGTTAGAATGGCCAAGTCAAAGTCCAGACCTGAATCCAATCGAGAATCTGTGGAAAGAACTGAAAACTGCTGTTCACAAATGCTCTCCATCCAACCTCACTGAGCTCGAGCTGTTTTGCAAGGAGGAATGGGAAAAAATTTCAGTCTCTCGATGTGCAAAACTGATAGAGACATACCCCAAGCGACTTACAGCTGTAATCGCAGCAAAAGGTGGCGCTACAAAGTATTAACTTAAAGGGGCTGAATAATTTTGCACGCCCAATTTTTCAGTTTTTGATTTGTTAAAAAAGTTTGAAATATCCAATAGATGTCATTCCACTTCATGATTGTGTCCCACTTGTTGTTGATTCTTCACAAAAAAATACAGTTTTATATCTTTATGTTTGAAGCCTGAAATGTGGCAAAAGGTCGCAAAGTTCAAGGGGGCCGAATACTTTCGCAAGGCACTGTATGAGAGTTTCTACTGTAAGTAGAAAAAACATGTAGACTAATCTTACTTAGAGAAACGCCAACGCCATCCTCCTCTTTTTGATGTTGCCGAAACGGTCTATGACTGTCATACAGTACATGCTTTTAGTTTCTGTTGTCCTAGGCTACCTGGCTAAAATTATTGCTCGCTAGCCAAATTTCCTTTCATTGGCAACGATTAAGCTAGCTAACATTAGCCTTCTACATCTAGCTACATTCTAAACTTCCATACTCTCAGGCCAGAGGCACAATGTATCAATTAATGGTTGGATCAGAACCACCGTTATAATCATTGGCCAGTATGGAGAATTGAGTAAAAAAGTCTAAATCCCTATCTCCATCCATGGCTAATTTAGGAAAGGGACAATTTTAGCTAGGTAGCTAGCCAACGGAGCTCAACAACACAACGAGGTACAAACATTTTTTTCTGTCAATGATGTTTGGCTTTTGATGTGATTGGTGTGAAGCCAAATCCAAACTCACTGTTATTATCTATACATAGCCACTTTAATAATTCTACCTACATGTGCATATTACCTCATTTACCTCAACTAACCGGTGCCTTGCAATTCGCACATGGACTCTGTACCGGTACCCCCTGTATAAAGTCTCGCTATTGTTAATTTACTGCTGCTAAATAATAAAAAAAAACATTTTGGATTTGAATATCATACAGACAGCATCAGATAGATGGGGCTATACATACAGAGAGAGAGGGACGTTATTTTCTCGCTCAGATGCTTTCTCCGGTGAGATACAATCTCGCTTGTTATTTTACTGCTGCTGAATTTAAATGATTATTTTTTTATTTGAATGTCATACAG
Source organism: Oncorhynchus mykiss (assembly GCF_013265735.2). NCBI lineage: Eukaryota > Metazoa > Chordata > Actinopteri > Salmoniformes > Salmonidae > Oncorhynchus > Oncorhynchus mykiss. The sequence goes on from NC_048570.1 coordinate 12,374,928, forward strand.
ACACCTCTTACGAATTGAAGGAAACCACAGAGAGGAAAGAATACATGAACACACGCCACTGACACCAACACAGACTCAGGGGTAGAAGTAACATAGTAAATGTAAATCAGGGACACTCCAATTAGTATGATATGCTACATTTCCTATGGTATGTATTCATTTGTGTATGCCATCATACATTTCATATGATATGTTACAAATTATAATTAGCATGATATGTTATGAATTCCATTTTGTTGTGGCTAACATTAGCTAGGGGCCAACACTAAAGTTAGCTAGGTCGTTAACGTTAGCTAGGCTAGGGAATAAGGTTAAGGTTAGGGTTTAGGTTAGGAACTAGGTTAATAACTTCATTGGGATAGGGGGCAGCATTTTCACTTTTGGATGAAAAGCATGCCCAGAGTAAACTGCCTGCTACTCAGTCCCAGATGATAATATATGCATATTATTATTGGTATTGGATAGAAAACACTCTGAAGTTTCTAAAACTGTTTGAATGATGTCTGTGAGTATAACATAACTCATATGACAGGCAAAAACCTGAGAAAAAATCCAACCAGGAAGTGGGAAATCTGAGGTTGCTCGTTTTTCAACTCAGCCCCTATTGAAGATACAGTGGGATATTGGTAATCTAGCACTTCCTAAGGCTTCCACTAGATGTCAACAGTCTTTAGAAACTTGTTTGATGCTTCTACTGTGAAGTGGGGCCAATTTTTTATTTTATTTTTTTATTTCACCTTTATTTAACCAGGTAGGCAAGTTGAGAACAAGTTCTCATTTGCAACTGCGACCTGGCCAAGATAAAGCATAGCAGTGTGAACAGACAACACAGAGTTCCACATGGAGTAAACAATTAAGTCAATAACACAGTAGAAAAAAAGAGAGTCTATATACATTGTGTGCAAAAGGCATGAGGAGGTAGGCAAATAATTACAATTTTGCAGATTAACACTGGAGTGATAAATGATCAGATGGTCATGTACAGGTAGAGAATTGGGATTCCTGGGAGTGCATTCTGATGAAAATCATCAAAGGTAAGTGAATTTCTTTTATACTGATAACAAGTTCAAACAGGCGCCATTAATACAGGTAACGAGTGGAGGACAGAGGAGCCTCTTAAAGAAGAAGTTACAGGTCTGTGAGAGCCAGAAATCTTGCTTGTTTGTAGGTGACCAAATACTTATTTTCCACCATAATTTGCAAATAAATTCATTAAAAATCCTACAATGTGATTTTCTGGATTTTTTTCCCCATTTTGTCTGTCATAGTTGAAGTGTACCTATGATGAAAATTACAGGCCTCTCTCATCTTTTTAAGTGGGAGAACTTGCACAATTGGTGGCTGACTAAATACTTTTTTGCTCCACTGTACATGTATTGTGTAACATGAAGTCCTATGAGTGTCATCTGATGAAGATCATCAAAGGTTAGTGATTAATTTTATTTATATTTCTGCTTTTTGTTACTCCTCTCTTTGGCTGGAAAAATGGCTGCGTTTTTCTGTGACTTGGTGGTGACCTAACATTCCGCTAGCGGAACCCCGTTCCCAGAAAGGTTAAAGGGTTAGAGAAAGGGTTAGCTAACATGCTAAGTAGTTGCAAATTAGTAAGTAGCTAAAATTCTAAAGCTGTCCGTGATGAGATTCGAACACACAACTAAATGGGTTACTAGATGTTTGCGTTATATTCATATTATACGCTCACCCATCCACTCCGACCAACCACCCTACTTTCGCTTTTGCCTTAAGTAACCATCTGTCTTATGTAACCATACCAAACGTAACATATCATACTAATTTGAGTGTCCCGGACTTACGTTTACTACGTTACCTCTAGTGTATTAGACCAGGCTGCACACACATAAACTTGATTTTCTCTTCTTCATGTGCCTTGTCAGAGTGTAGCCTATATTGCATGGCAGGGAGTGGGTCAGCTCCAGTCAATAAGCCCACCCCCAGACAGAGCCTGTCCATTGATTAAAGCGACAGTACAACCCCACCCACCATTCCCCTCCCACCCCTCTTCTGTTTCAGACAGTCTCTCTATCTCATGACCTTTCTGTCTGAGACCTTGACCACCACACTCCCAAATCAACACCCCCTTCCACTGCTCCAAACTCCTTTAACCCTAATTGAGAGAACAGGCATAGCAAATTGTTTTCATCATCTGTTTTGTAAGATCATACAGAGGTGTATGATAGCTACCTTGTTGGCTTGGATGGTTTCCTACGTAGCTACCTCGTTGGCTTGGATGGTTTCTGTTTATGTGTATAGCCTTTAGCGTGCTGGTGGTGGTAGCTAGCACAGACGTGTGGAACTGTAAGTAGAGGCTAGAGGGGCTGCAGCTGCTGTGGCTACATAGCTAAACGGCCGAGTCATGATAGCTAAATCTCCACATCTCTCTCTATCTGCTCTGTTGGCTAATGGTGACCCTGTGATGACATAACAGAGACCCGATAGGGGTGCTACTCTAGCCAGAGGGCCTTGAAAAGAGGGTGTGTGTGTGGTGGGTTGGGTGTGAGTGTATGATTGTGTGTGTACTGAGCCATTTACTTTATGTTTGTATTCTTATCTTTTATTTATTCAGTCAAACAACTGTTGCACAGCAGCCAGGGATGTATTGTTCTCTGCTGGGTGAGACTCAGGGTTCAGAAAGCCTAAACCTTATACAGAGCCTTCAGAAAGTATTCACACCCCAGGACTTTGTCCACATTTTGTTGTGTTACAGCCTGAATTTAAAATGGATTAAATTGAGATTTTGTGTCACTTATCAATACACCATACCCCATAATGTCAGATGCATTTTATTTGTAGAACATTTTCACAATTAAAAGCTGAAATGTCTTGAGTCTATAAGTATTCAACCAACATAAGTTGCATGAACTCATTCTGTATTCAATAATAGTATTTAACATTATTTTTTAATGACTACCTCATCTCTGTACCCGACACAATTATCTGTAAGGTCCCTCAATCGAGTAGTGAATTTCAAGTAGAGATTCAACCACAAAGACCAGGGAGTTTTTCAATGCATAGAAGGGAAGATCAGTCAAAATAAAAAAAAGGAGATGCTGAATGTCTGGGGCGGCAGCGTAGCCTAGTGGTTAGAGCGTTCGACTAGTAACCAAAAGATTGCAAGATCAAATCCCTGAGCTGACAAGGTACAAATCTGGTGTTCCGCTCCTGAAAAAGGCAGTTAACCCACTGTTCCTAGGCCGTCATTGAAAATAAGAGTTTGTTCTTAACTGACTTGCCTAGTAAAATAAAGGTAAATATCCCTTTGAGCAAGGTGAAGTTATTAATTAGGCTTTGGATGGTATACACCCAGTCATTACAAAGATACAGGTGACTATCCTAAATCAGTTGCCGGAGAGGAAGGAAACTGCTTAGGGATTTCACCATGAGATCAAAGTTGATTTAAAAAAAGTTTGAGTTTAATGACTGTGAAAACAGAGGATGGATCAACATCATTACAGTTACTCCACAATACTAACATAAATGACAGAGTGAAAAGAAGGAAGCCTGTAGAGAACACAAATATTCCAAAACATCAATCATGTTTGCAATGAGGCACGCAAGTAAAAAATGTGGCAAAGAAATTAACTTTTTGACCTGAATACAAAGTGTTATGAGCAGATCCAAAAACTTGACGTAGCTTGAAGAATTTTAATAAAGAATAATGGGCAAATATTGTACAATCCAGGGGTGGAAAGCTTTTAGTCCTACCTCAATAGACTCACAGCTGTAATCACTGTCAAAGGTGATTCTAACATGTATTTATTTATATTTCACCTTTATTTAACCAGGTAGGCCAGTTAAGAACACATTCTCATTTACAACTGGCCAAGATAAAGCAAAGCAGTGCGACAAAAAGAACAGAATTACACATGGGATAAACAAACGTACAGTAGGAAATCTGTATACAGTGTGTGCAAATGAAGTAAGGAGGTAAGGCAATAAATAGGCCATAGTGGCAAAGTAATTACAATTTAGCAATTTACACTGGAGTGATAGATGTGCAGACGAGGATGTGCAAGACACACAGTGTCCAACGAATGGCCAGAGGTATACAGAATGGTGTCGTCTGTATCGAGGTGGCTCAAAGAATCACCTGCAGCAAGAGCGACATCATTGATATATACAGAGTAAAGAGTTGGCCCGAGAATTTAACCCTGTGGCACCCCCATAGAGACTGCCAGAGGTCCAGACAACAGGCCCTCCGATTTGACACTCTGAACTATCTGAGAAGTAGTTGGTGAACTCGGCGAGGCAGTCATTAGAGAAGCCAAGGCTCTTGAGTCTGCCAATGAGAATGTGCTGATTGACAGTTTCGAAAGCCTTGGCCAGGTCGATGAAGATGGCTGCACAGTACTGTCTTTTATTGATGGCGGTTATGATATCGTTTAGGACCTTGAACGTGGATGAGGTGCAGCCGTGACCAGCTCGGAAACCAGACTGCATAGTGGAGAAGGTACAGTGGGATTCGAAATGGTCGGTGATCTGTTTATTCACTTGGCTTTCGAAGACTTTAGAAAGGCAGGGCAGGATGGATATAGGTCTGTAACAGTTTGGGTCTAGAGTGTCTCCCCCTTTGAAGAGGGGGATGACCGCGTCCGCTTTCCAATCTTTAGGAATCTCAGACGATACAAAAAAGAGGTTGAACAGACTAGTAATAGGGGTTGCAACAATGGCGGCGGATCATTTTAGGAAGAGAGGGTCCAGATTGTCTAGCCCAGCTGATTTGTAGGGATCCAGATTTTGCAGCGCTTTCAGAACATCATCTGTCTGGATTTGGATGAAGGAGAAGCGGGGGGGGGGGGGGGGGGGGGGGGGGGGGGGGGGGGGGGCAGTTGCTGCGGGGGGTGCAGGGCTGTTGGCCGGGGTTGGGGTAGCCAGGTGGAAAGCATGGCCAGCCGTAGAGAAATACTTATTGAAATTCTCGATTATCGTAGATTTATCAGTGGTGACAGTGTTTCCTAGTCTCAGTGCAGTGGGCAGCTGGGAGGAGGTGCTTTTATTCTCCATGGCCTTTACAGTGTCCCAAAACTTTTTGGAATTAATGCTGCAGGATGCAAATTTCTGTTTGAAAAAGCTAGCTTTTGCTTTCCTAACTGACTGTGTGTATTGTTTCCTGACTTCCCTGAAAAGGTGCATATCGCCGGGATTATTTGATGCTAGTGCAGTACGCCACAGGGTGCTTTTGGGCTGGTCAAGGGCAGTCATGTAACGGTTGTCTTCCTCTGACGAGGAGGAGTAGTAGGAAGGATCGGAGGACCAATGCGCAGCGTAGTAAGTGTTCATGATATTTATTACAACTCAGAACACTAAAGAATAAAACAACAAAGAGAACGAAATGAAACCGAAACAGTTCTGTCTGGTGCAGACACAAAACAGAAAACAGAAAATAATCACCCACAACTCAAGGGTGAAAACAGGCTACCTAAGTATGGTTCTCAATCAGGGACAACGATTGACAGCTGCCTCTGATTGAGAACCATACCAGGCCAAACACAGAAATCCCAAATCATAGAAAAAAGAACATAGACTGCCCACCCCAACTCACGCCCTGACCATACTAAAACAAAGACAAAACAAAGGAACTAAGGTCAGAACGTGCCAAGTCAAGTCTGGAGTGAACCAAGGGCTATATCTGTTCTTATTTCTACATTTTTTCAAAGGGGCATGATTATTTAATTAAGATAGTGTTTTATTTTTCAGACATTTTTAATGCATTTTAGAATTTTTCTTCCACCTCAACATATTTTGTGTCGATCGTTGGGCAAAAATGACAACTAAATCTATTTTAATACCACTTTGTAACAACAAAATGTGGAAAAAGTCAAAGGGTGTGGATACTTTTTGAAGGCACTGTATATCAAGTACAATGAAATCATTTTCTGTCAGCGATCTACACTAAATACTCTGTAAATAGGGGAGGAAAGACAGACTTCAGTCGGGGGAGATCGACAGACTCCATTTGTTAGATGTATGGATGAATGTGTTTCCCTCCCAATGTGTATCCCCCCCAATGTGCTCTCCAATCTCATATATATATTTTGAAAACAGGGGTGCCGGGGTGCCAAGTTTTTGAGAGAAAAATGATTACTTGTTAAACAAAATCTCTTTCTCTGAGCAATTGCATTACTATAAAATAAATAATTTTGTGAGCATACAATATAGTTGTATACATTTTTACTTATTTTTATCAAGGGTGCCAATAACTTTGGTTGTGACTGTATATACACAGTGCACTCTGGTAAAACATGAATCACTAAGGCACGCCTGAACAAACAACTAAAAGCCTGCCTCTAATTTCTGATCCCAGGGTACCAGGGTCTCTCTCTCACACAGATGCAACCCAGTTCCAGGCACCTCTGCGCCCAGGGAATAGATACATGCCTGGCATTGCAGCAGAGTGGAAGAGCAGAGGTGGGACTAAGGGAATAAAGCTTCCTCTGTGGAAGATTGTGTGTTTGTCATGAAACACCAAGGCCAAGGCCGAGGACCCGGGGGAATGCCATTGGTCACACAGTTCAGCAGACGGGCCAATCAGCGGGGCTCCCCTTTGTTCTCTGGTGTTAACAACCTGGCATCCAACCATGTGCTTTGTTTTTATGTCTCTGGTCTGAAGGGATTAGACATGATGTCAGATTGTGCTGTCTCAGTGCCAGGTTGTTATTGTTTTTATGTCTCTGGTCTGAAGGGATTAGACATGATGTCAGATTGTGCTGTCTCAGTGCCAGGTTGTTATTGTTTTTATGTCTCTGGTCTGAAGGGATTAGACGTGATGTCAGATTGTGCTGTCTCAGTACCAGGTTGTTATTGTTTTTATGTCTCTGGTCTGAAGGGATTAGACGTGATGTCAGATTGTGCTGTCTCAGTGCCAGGTTGTTATTGTTTTTATGTCTCTGGTCTGAAGGGATTAGACGTGATGTCAGATTGTGCTGTCTCAGTGCCAGGTTGTTATTGTTTTTATGTCTCTGATCTGAAGGGATTAGAAGTGATGTCAGATTGTGCTGTCTCAGTGCCAGGTTGTTATTGTTTTTATGTCTCTGGTCTGAAGGGATTAGACGTGATGTCAGATTGTGCTGTCTCAGTGCCAGGTTGTTATTGTTTTTATGTCTCTGATCTGAAGGGATTAGAAGTGATGTCAGATTGTGCTGTCTCAGTGCCAGGTTGTTATTGTTTTTATGTCTCTGGTCTGAAGGGATTAGACATGATGTCAGATTGTGCTGTCTCAGTACCAGGTTGTTATTGTTTTTATGTCTCTGGTCTGAAGGGATTAGACGTGATGTCAGATTGTGCTGTCTCAGTACCAGGTTGTTATTGTTTTTATGTCTCTGGTCTGAAGGGATTAGACGTGATGTCAGATTGTGCTGTCTCAGTACCAGGTTGTTATTGTTTTTATGTCTCTGGTCTGAAGGGATTAGACGTGATGTCAGATTGTGCTGTCTCAGTACCAGGTTGTTATTGTTTTTATGTCTCTGGTCTGAAGGGATTAGACATGATGTCAGATTGTGCTGTCTCAGTACCAGGTTGTTATTGTTTTTATGTCTCTGGTCTGAAGGGATTAGACGTGATGTCAGATTGTGCTGTCTCAGTACCAGGTTGTTATTGTTTTTATGTCTCTGGTCTGAAGGGATTAGAAGTGATGTCAGTTTGTGCTGTCTCAGTACCAGGTTGTTATTGTTTTTATGTCTCTGGTCTGAAGGGATTAGACGTGATGTCAGATTGTGCTGTCTCAGTACCAGGTTGTTATTGTTTTTATGTCTCTGGTCTGAAGGGATTAGAAGTGATGTCAGATTGTGCTGTCTCAGTGCCAGCTGGAGGTTGTTTTTCTGTCTTTGGGATAAATATTGGGGCGGCAGGTAGCCTAGTGGTTAGAGCATTGGGTCAGTAGCCGAAAGGTTGCTGGAACAAATCCCTGAGCTGACATGATAAAAATCTGTCATTCTGCCCCTGAACAAGGCAGCTAACCCACTGTTCCCCGGTTGGCCGTCATTGAAAAGAAGAATTTGTTCTTAACTGACTTGCCTAGTTAAATTATATATATTATTTTTAAGAATAAAGTGATCTCAAGATGAAATCCAATGTATCTGAGGTATGCAAACGAGGTTTGAACAAGAGTTAGGATTTGAGGTCTCAATAAAGCCTACAACAAATTGACATCCAATTGTCTTTTTATCTATTTAAACCATTGATGGTAACACAGAGCTGTTGCCTGCAATTAGGATTAAACTGCGAACTACAAAACAAAGTTATTGCTAATGATTCAGCAATCACTGAAAACAACAGCAGCTTTTGTGATAAAAACATAACCTCACAGAAGAACACAAGGAAAAAGATGTCAAACAATGAGTGCGAGGAATTTAGTATCTTGGTGCTGATCCTGGAGGCATCCTCCTTCCTTGTGTTGTGCTAATCTAACCAAATCGATAGCGCTGTGTGCTGATGCTAGCTAGCTAGCGTGCCACTGGGCTAATAATAGGATCTGACAGAAGCATTACATCAGTGGGAGTGGAGACCTGTCCGCCAGACGGTCCATAGCACCAGTCGGCCGTCCTTTCCACTCCTTCTCTCCCTCCGCCCCCTCCTCCCTCTCTCCCTTCCTCCTCTATCAGCTACCGGTCTGAACTAGCTCTTTCCAGCCCAGGCAACATCTTGGGTGTTTCCTCAGCTGCTTTTGTTCAGACACAGACTGCAGTGCAGAGCACCAGCTTAAGCCCACGCCGACCCCCACCCCCATCCCCAGTGGGCCCTAGCTTCCTCCATCCCATCCCTCAGACACAGGCAAGCAGCCTGCTACTGGTCTCCTTCAGCAGCCCCACCCCATCAGGTTACATAGGTATGGCTAGCTCACTCGTTGGTGGGTTTGTGGGGCAGTGTGGGACAATGTGGTCTCAGGGAAATTTATATTATTCTGTACATAAATTCGTCCCACTCCATTTTGTATGACATGTTACATTATGAATGGAATAGCAGTCGTGCAATATTATACAAATTAGAGGACATATAGAATCATACGTCTTACCTGGTCGAATAATAACGTACGAATGGGATGATGTAATTTATCATACATCTTGGAGGACGTATAGTATTGCGAGTCATTATCTGAGACCAGGTTACTTGTTGCACTGTTACAACAAAAAAGAGAATTACTTGCACCTGCCTACCCAGGTAGGATGGTGACAGAGTGAAAACAACCTACCGCAGCACGGTACGTGCTCAGAGTTTTAACAGCAACAACAGCAGAGGAAATGGGAACATGTAACTGCTACGTACATACAGTGTATTCAGAAAGTATTCAGACCCCTTGACTTTTTCCACATTTTGCTACATTACAGCTTTATTCTAAAATGGATTAAATTGTTTCCCCCCCCCCCCCCCCCCCCCCCTCATCAATCTACACACAATACCCCAATAATAACAAAACAAAAAAAGCTATTTTAAAATATTTGCAAATGTATAAAAAACCCAGAAAAATCCCATTTACATAAGAATTCAAACCCTTTTCTCAGGACTTTGTTTAATTACATCAAGAAGTCCCTCCTCTGTAACTTGGATTTCACATGAGTATTTCTGTACAGCTGTTAACTGTACAAATGTGCCTAATTGGTTTATTAATACATTTTCAAGTTCACAACTGTGCACTCTTTCACTATAATAGCTACTGTAAATTGGACAGTGCAGTTAGATTAACAATAAATTAAGCTTTCTGCCCATATCAGATATGTCTATGGGGGGTGGGGCGGGATCCTGTAGATGTTAACTTATTCTGTGCCTCTGTGGTACAGTTTGTATTGCTATCAATCTGTGCGGTTAGTCTTTCTATTTCCTTTGTTAACATGAACACTTTTAACCTAAATTGTTTTTGTTTAAGAGATGAGCACTGGCTTGGTTTTTGCGCTGACATGCATTGTCAAATCAAATCAAATTTGATTGGTTACATACACATCGTTAGCAGATGTTCATTTGAGTGAAGTGAAATGCTTGAGCTTCTAGATCCGACAGTGCAGTAATATATAACAAGTAATATAATAAATTCACAACAACTACCTTATACACACAAATGTAAAGGGATGAATAAGAATATGTACATAGAAATATATGGATGAGTGATGGCCGTGAGGCTTAGGCAAGATGCAGTAGATGGTATAGAATACAGTATATATATGGATGAGTGATGGCCGTGTGGCTTACGCAAGATGCAGTAGATGGTATAGAATACAGTATATATACGGATGAGTGATGGCCGTGAGGCTTAGGCAAGATGCAGTAGATGGTATAGAATACAGTATATATATGGATGAGTGATGGCCGTGAGGCTTAGGCAAGATGCAGTAGATGGTATAGAATACAGTATATATATATGGATGAGCGATGGCCGTGAGGCTTAGGCAAGATGCAGTAGATGGTGTAGAATACAGTATATATATGGATGAGCGATGGCCGTGAGGCTTAGGCAAGATGCAGTAGATGGTATAGAATACAGTATATATATATGGATGAGTGATGGCCGTGTGGAATAGGCAAGATGCAGTAGATGGTATAGAATACAGTATATATATGGATGAGCGATGGCCGTGTGGCTTAGGCAAGATGCAGTAGATGGTGTAGAATACAGTATATATATGGATGAGCGATGGACGTGAGGCTTAGGCAAGATGCAGTAGATGGTGTAGAATACAGTATATATATGGATGAGCAATGGCCGTGAGGCTTAGGCAAGATGCAGTAGATGGTGTAGAATACAGTATATATATGGATGAGTGATGGCCGTGAGGCTTAGGCAAGATGCAGTAGATGGTATAGAATACAGTATATATATGGATGAGTGATGGCCGTGAGGCTTAGGCAAGATGCAGTAGATGGTATAGAATACAGTATATATATGGATGAGCGATGGCCGTGAGGCTTAGGCAAGATGCAGTAGATGGTATAGAATACAGTATATATATGGATGAGCGATGGCCGTGTGGCTTAGGCAAGATGCAGTAGATGGTATAGAATACAGGATATTTATGTAAATAAGGCATTTCTGTTATTCATTGTTAATACATTTGCAACAATTTCTAGAATGAAGGATAATGAAGGATAATTTAAAACAATGACAGATAATTAATAATTAAGGATAATGAAAGATAATGAAATATAATAGGACAATAGAAAATGTAGGATAACGAAGAATAATGGATAATGATGGTGGTTGCAGCACTGTTCCAACGGAGAATGCAATGCCTATTTCTAATCCACTAGGATACAGGGAAAAATGTGATCCTCTTATAACAAAAAGACCCCCTCAAAACACCAATGACAATACCTGTGACGACCGTTCTTTGACAGAGAGCCCTGCATGCCGTAGGAGATGACATTTTGCTGTTGCTGTTTGACACCTTGTACAAGTTGCTTCAGGTCAATGCGTATCAGTAAAGTTCACTCATGTTTTCGGTCAACACTCTCCGCGAGCCTGGCTGAATCCACAAGGACTGGGCTGTTTTCAAATAAACAACCAGTCCTGTTTCGCACCCAAACAACCACCACGCTCCTCCACCCCCTTGGGACATCATCACCCGCACCACAGAGACCATCGCGAGGAGTCGGGGTGAGAGGGGAACGCGGGAATAGACAGAAACAATGTTGAATGCATCACGAGCCTGCACAAAGCTACGACTAGAGGAGCGATGAGGGTGTTCATATAAAATATCACAGCTTCCTATACGTGAGACGATGATAGTGGTTCCTAAAACAGCAAGGCCAGCAGGGACCATGGTCACACGTTTGAAAACATGGCTATCACTCCATCAGGTCCACAGAGCCATACCCATGTCCCCAGGTGTTTGTCTGGTAACGAGATCACCTTCGCCATAACATTCTATGCACATAAAAGCTGTTGAACTGCCAACTGAACTGCTACGGTATGTGATGGGAAGTCTGTTTTATTTTATTTTAATTTCACCTTTATTTAACCAGGTAGGCTAGTTGAGAACAAGTTCGCATTTGCAACTGCGACCTGGCCAAGATAAAGCACAATAAAGGCACAACTTTAAAAGTTTGTTGGGCTGGTTGCGTCATCACCAGAGCCACACGCCTCTCTGTAAATCAGGGGATCACCTAACTGTGCAACTGTAATCAAAGGATCCCGGCACCACTTGACATCCATTTGAGAGGTTTGGAGGGGGACTGGGGATTACATCACTGGATCATTGCATCCCTTCCTGATATCATGATCCTGTCCAATAGGAGTGGGTGCTTGATGACTGTATAATGGTCCGTTGACCGAAGAGGGATCCCCCAGTATTGTACTGTACCAAGACTACTGCATTCATCAATGAGTGGATCAATACATGAGGCAGGTCAGGTTAGGCACTGAACATTCAGTTCTGCTGTCCACACAGCCAATTCTGATGTGATTAATCAGCTGTTGCAGCCACTATATCTGGCTGTTTCAAATGAATGTCTTTAGGAAATGAATTGTTATCTAACATCACATAGGCAGCTTTTGCACACTGACATTGGAAGGCTGTACTTGTCTTTAGGGATAACTGGGTGCAGTGCTTTGTTGAAGAATATCCAGACTGCTTGAGTATACAGTAGGACAGGACTGTTTCCAGCATAAAGCCTCCAGAACAACCAGCAAGTGAGTTCTAGGAGACAGAGCAGAGGGCTTCAACTGTTTCTCCTTGGAGCAGAGCCTTGAAATGTATTAGTGTGCTCTAACAGCATGGCATTAGATTGCAGTGGCGGTGTTTGGAACTATTCATTGGCAGGCCATTCATTTGTTCTGCTTTCTGTGAGCTCTGACCATGGATGGAGAGTGGCCCCAACAGGACAGAGTGGGTAACGACTGACAGCAAGAGCAGCTGGACTAGCTATCGCTCTTCCTTGAGTGGCACAGTCAGAGAGTGTATGTGTTTGTGGGTGTGTGTGTGCGTGCGAGTGCGTGCCTGCGCGCATGTGTGTGTGAGAGAGTGAGAGACTGTGCTTGTTGGTGTGTTGTCATGGTAACCCTCGCCTTTGACTCCACAGATGAAGCCTGGTTCTGTCCCAACACTTCTCTGACCTAGTGTTAACCTAAACAAAAGCTCTATGACTGGGCAGACTGAGTGTGATTGGCTGTTACTGTTTACTGGGAACAAAAGGTTTAAATATAAACAAGGCTCAGTCTAATTAGGGACATTTCCACTCAGCAGCACATCCAGGCTCTTCCAGGAAATTGATCCTTTCTCCTTTTCTATTTCGGGCCGGCACACCAATCATTGTGCTTCCAGCCTTGCACAGTGTTGTTCTTCAACCTAACATTTGTCTTATTTCAACATTGTTACAGTTTAGAAAGCAAACGCTACAATGTGCAACATTGTGGGAAATGGAGCAAGGCCTTTTCAACAAAGTCAAGCCACTGGTTACACAAAGTTTTATATGACATGACTGTATTTCATAGTTAAGATATCATCAATACTGGTATACTGAGGTATCAACAAATAGTAAATCACCAATACTGGTATACTGAGGTATCAACAAATAGTAAATCATCAATACTGGTATACTGAGGTATCAACAAATAGTAAATCACCAATACTGGTATACTGAGGTATCAACAAATAGTAAATCATCAATACTGGTATACTGAGGTATCAACAAATAGTAAATCATCAATACTGGTATACTGAGGTATCAACAAATAGTAAATCATCAATACTGATATACTGAGGTATCAACAAATAGTAAATCATTAATACTGGTATACTGAGGTATCACCAAATAGTAAATCATCAATACTGGTATACTGAGGTATCAACAAATAGTAAATCATCAATACTGGTATACTGAGGTATCAACAAATAGTAAATCATCTTAGTAACAGGCTGTGCCAGGAAGGGCGCTATATGCAAAAGGAACACAACACCACTGACCCCGTTATTCTGAGTAAACAAACAAATCAACCACATCAAGCCAGTGAGTTGACCGTGAGTTTTCCCTGTATCACCTTCCAAAGTTCAGTCTGAAACAGATTTAGAGCCGCTAACGCAGCAGAGTGGAGTGGGCTCTCTGTCAGACAGTCCAGGTGCCCTCGCTTGTTTATCGGTTAACGTGGTGACAGCCTGGGCTGATGAGATACAGAACGGCTCAACTCCGCTGGCCCATAGCTCTATTTCAACTCATTGCGTGTTAAATGGAAATACGAAGACAAACTTAAACTACTAGGGTAATGAATGATGACTCATTTATCGTGTACACAAAACAGTACACAGCCAAAATAAATACACTTTAAACGACACAACAGTAAGGTAAAAACAACTAAATGTTCTATGCAATGATGGTAATCCAGCCTTTCTCAGAACTCCCACGGAAACAAGAATGAGACATCTCAAATGGATTATCTTGCCCACAAACTTAAATAAACACTTGGAACACTTTGTTTCAAACTAAAAGCCTAAAACCACGACTGTTTACACAACAGCAGCAACATAATATTTTTGAACATTGTGAAATGCTTTATAAAACATAAACTGACTAACTAGTAAAAATTTGCAGCACGTAAGTAGAAGGGTCTATAGATGTGCCACAATAGTAGGATTGTAGGCTACCATTAATCTGGAGGAGAAATAAACACACTCCTGTTTGGGCGAGGTGCTGGCTAGCGGAGTAGAACACCTGAAGAAGGAGAGCTCCACACAGGGTATAACGATGAAGACAGCTGGTCTGTCGAAACGTTGGTTATTAGGTTATTAAACGACTGCATCTGAGCTCCTAGAGTGTTTGGCTCTCCTTTTCTTTACCATTCATCTGATGCCAGATAAGACTTCTGGGAAAAGCTGAGCAAAGCCATAAGCTGTCAAGGCCACTGATACAGCTCAAACATCAAATTTATGCTTCATAGGGTTGAAAACAATTACTGTAACACAACACATATACATCTGTCATGGCAATCTGGCCGATGTAATCCGATGTAGTACAGAACTCTTGGCCTCCAAACTGTCTCTCCACTTTGGAAGCATTTAACAACGGGATTCAAACTTTGAACGCCGTAATAATGTAGTTATAACGTGGTTTGTGCTGTGGTGAAGACAGCCACAGTCAGTACTGCTGACCCATGGTGGTCCAGTCAGTCCACGTGGCTGCAGGGCCGTGCTAGTCAGATGTGGGAGAAAGGCCACACCAGCTTTGTCTGGAAAGAGGGGTAAAGTTCAACGCTGCTGGAGCTTCTGTGTTTTTGGGGTCACCCTCATTGAACAAGCCCCCTCATTGGTAAAACAAGAGAATGACCTCGTCTGCTGTACCACAGGGGCATAGTCGAACCCACGTGGAGAGGTGGAAACACACTGGAATGGCAAAACATACCCTGCCCTGCTTGTTCATCTCAAACACACGCAGCTTAGAGACATAACACACAGCAGTATCCACAAAGCATCTCAGACTACGACTGCTGATCTAAGATCTGTCCATATAAATGTTATTCATTATGATCTAAAAGGAAAAACTGATCCTAGATCCTACTCTGATTCGCTTTGTGGATACAGACCCTGGTCTGACCCATATAAACAACTCCTACAGTTGAAGTGGGAAGTTTACATACACTTAGGTTGGAGTCATTAAAACTAATTTTTCAACCACTTCTTGTTAACAAACTATAGTTTTGGCAAGTCGGTTAGCACATCTACTTTGTGCATGACACAAGTACTATTTCCAACAATTGTTTATAGACAGATTATTTCACATAGAATTCACTGTATCACAATTTCAGTGGTTCAGAAGTTTACATACACTAAATTGACTGTGCCTTTAAACAGCTTGGAATTTTCCAAAAATGATGTCTTGGCTTTAGAAGCTTCTGATAGGCTAATTTGCATAATTTGAGTCAATTGGAGGTGGACCTGTAGATGTATTTCAAGGCCTACCTTCAAACTCAGTGCCTCTTTGCTTGACATCATGGGAAAATCAAAAGAAATCAGCCCCCAAAAATTGTAGACCTCCACAAGTATGTTTCATCCTTGGGAGCAATTTCCAAACGCCTGAAGGTACCACGTTCATCTGTACAAACAATAGTACGCAAGTATAAACACCATGGGACCACGCAACCGCCTGCATATTTACTCGGATTAAATATCAGGAATTGTATTTGGCTAAGGTGTATGTAAACTTCCAACCTCAACTGTATCTATCTAGGATATAGCATGTACTCATTCAACGCACGTACGCGCACACACACACACACACACACACACACACACACACACACACACACACACACGATGACAAGGTTGATGTATATGAGTGTACAGCAGATAAGGGCAGCAGACACAGTGCATTAGGGAAAGTACTCAGACTATTCTAAAATGGAGTTGAAAACAAAATCTATCTACCCAAAATAACCCATTATGACAAACCGAAAACGGTGTTTTAAAAAAAAAATGTGGCTAATTTATTCAAAATTAAAACATTAATTTCCTATGAGACTCGAAATTGAGCTCAGTTGTATCCTTTTTCCATTGATCATCCTTGAGATGTATTTATGACTTGATTGGAGTCCACCTGTGGTAAATTCAATTGATTGGACATGATTTGGAAAGGACACACCTGTCTTTATAACGATCCCATAGTTGACAGTGCATGTCAGAGCAAAAACCAAGCCATGAGGTCGAAGGTATTGTCCGTAGAGCTCCGAGACAGGATTGTGTCGAGGCACAGATCTGGGGAAAGGTACCAAAAATATATCTGTAGCATTGAAGGTCCCCAAGAACACAGAGTCCTCCATCATTCTTAAATAAAAGAAGTTTGGAACCATCGAGACTCTTTCTAGAGTTGGCCGCCCACCCAAACTGAGCAATCGGGGGAGAAGTGCCTTGGTCAGGGAGGTGACCAATAACATGATGGTCACCCTGACAGAGCTCCAAGGTTCCTCTGTGGAGATGGGAGAACCTTCCAGAAGGACAACCATCTCTGCAGCACTCCACTAATCATGCCTTTATATTAGAGTGGCAAAACGGAAGCTATTCCTCAGTAAAAGGCACAACAGCATGCTTGGAGTTTGCCAAAAGGCATCTAAAGGACTCAAACCACGAGAAACGAGATTCTCTGGTCTGATAAAACCAATTTGGCCTGAATGCCAAGCGTCATGTCTGGAGGAAACCTGGCACCACCCCTACGGTGAAGCACGGTGGTGGCAGCATCATGCTGTGGGGATGTTTTTCAGCGGCAGGGACTGGGAGACTACACAGGATTGAGGGAAAGATGAACGGAGCAAAGTACAGAGAGATCCTTGATGAAAACCTGTTCCAGAGTGCTCAGGACCTCAGACTGCGCTGAATGTTCACCTTCCAACCTGACAGAGTTTGAGAGGATCTGCGGAGAATAATGGGAGAAACTCAACCAATACAGGTGTGCCAAGCTTGTAGCTTCATACCCAAGAAGACTCAAGGCTGTCATCGCTTCCATAGGTGCTTCAACAAAGTACTGAGTAAACGGTCTGAATACTTATGTAAATGTGATATTTCCTTTATATATATATATATATATATATATACACACATACACTCACACACATTGGAAAACATTTCTAAAAACCTATTTTTGCTTTATCATTATGGGGTATTATGTGTAGATTGATGAGGGGGAAAAATGTAATCTATTTTAAAATAAGGCTGTAGCATAACTAAATGTAAAAAAACGTCAAGGGGTCTGAATACTTTCTGAATGAACAGTAATGGCAGCAAATGAGGGCAGCAGATGGGGGAAACAGATGAGGGAGCAGATGAGGGCAGCAGATGAGGGCAGCAGATGAGGGCAGCAGATGAGGGAAGCAGATGAGGGCAGCAGATGAGGGCAGCAGATGAGGGCAGCAGATGAGGGCAGCAGATGAGGGCAGCAGATGAGGGCAGCAGATGAGGGAAGCAGATGAGGGCAGCAGATGAGGGAAGCAGATGAGGGCAGCAGATGAGGGCAGCAGATGAGGGCAGCAGATGAGGGCAGCAGATGAGGGAAGCAGATGGGGGCAGCAGATGAGGGCAGCAGATGAGGGCAGCAGATGAGGGCAGCAGATGAGGGCAGCAGATGAGGGCAGCAGATGAGGGAAGCAGATGAGGGAAGCAGATGGGGGCAGCAGATGAGGGCAGCAGATGAGGGCAGCAGATGAGGGCAGCAGATGAGGGCAGCAGATGAGGGCAGCAGATGAGGGCAGCAGATGAGGGAAGCAGATGAGGGCAGCAGATGAGGGCAGCAGATGAGGGCAGCAGATGAGGGCAGCAGATGAGGGCAGCAGATGAGGGAAGCAGATGAGGGCAGTAGATGAGGGCAGCAGATGAGGGAAGCAGATGAGGGCAGCAGATGAGGGCAGCAGATGAGGGCAGCAGATGAGGGCAGCAGATGAGGGCAGCAGATGAGGGCAGCAGATGAGGGCAGCAGATGAGGGCAGCAGATGAGGGCAGCAGATGAGGGCAGCAGATGAGGGCAGCAGATGAGGGAAGCAGATGAGGGCAGCAGATGAGGGCAGCAGATGAGGGCAGCAGATGAGGGCAGCAGATGGGGGCAGCAGATGTATGGTGTATGATGTATGGTGTATGGTGTATGGTGTATGATGTATGATGTATGATGTATGGTGTATGGTGTATTGTGTATGATGTATGGTGTATTGTGTATGATGTATGATGTATGGTGTATTGTGTATGATGTATGATGTATGGTGTATGATGTATGATGTATGGTGTATGATGTATGATGTATGGTGTATGATGTATGGTGTATGATGTATGATGTATGATGTATGGTGTATTGTGTATGATGTATGGTGTATGATGTATGGTGTATGGTGTATGATGTATGATGTATGATGTATGGTGTATGATGTATGATGTATGGTGTATGATGTATGGTGTATGGTGTATGATGTATGGTGTATGATGTATGGTGTATGATGTATGATGTATGGTGTATTGTGTATGATGTATGATGTATGGTGTATGATGTATGATGTATGGTGTATGATGTATGATGTATGGTGTATGGTGTATGATGTATGGTGTATGGTGTATGATGTATGATGTATGGTGTATGATGTATGGTGTATGGTGTATGATGTATGGTGTATGGTGTATGATGTATGGTGTATGATGTATGGTGTATGATGTATGATGTATGGTGTATTGTGTATGATGTATGATGTATGATGTATGGTGTATGATGTATGGTGTATGGTGTATGATGTATGATGTATGATGTATGGTGTATGGTGTATGATGTATGATGTATGATGTATGATGTATGGTGTATGATGTATGATGTATGGTGTATTGTGTATGATGTATGATGTATGGTGTATGGTGTATGGTGTATGATGTATGATGTATGACGTATGGTCTGGAAGAATGAAGTTATTTTGAAAGCATCTCTCCACTCTTGCTATGTTTGGGAATGTGTTGCAATAGAAAGAGGTGGTTGCAGGTATCTAACTCAGAATTCATATGATCTTTCAAGATTTGGAGAAAAAGAAGAAACTCGCACACTGCTCTTTAATAAGCTTTACGTATTGACCTCAAGGCCTTTGTCAGGGCAGTTATGAAGTGCAAAACCATTTTGGGGATGTTCCTTTGTGTTAAGGAGAATAATGTGATTAGACGTGGTAGTAGGTCCCTCCGTGATAAGAAGTGTACAATGTTATCAGGTTTGGGTAGGTAGGAGGGTATAGTTCAATGTTGTCAGGTTGCTGCAATCAGCTCAGGAAGGGAACTGAGTTCATCAGCAGTGGTGACACTAATGACTCACAGGATGTCACAGTGTGTCACTTCCTCTTTCTAATGTCCTCTGCACTGTGGGTAGCTGTGAGCTGAGTAGACTTTCAGGGTGGGTTCATAACTGTGGGGCCCTGACAGCCCTGCTTAGCCCAGCAAAAAGAGCACAGATTGACTGATGGACAGATCACAGAACATAATAGAACCAGAATCCTCCCAGTCACCCTGACAACACCGGAGAGAGAGAGAAGAGAGAGCGAGAGGAGAGGGAGTGAGAGGAGAGGGAGAGAGAGGAGAGAGAGAGAGAAAGAGAGATAGAGAGGGTGGGAGGGAAGGAGAGAAGAGACGAGAGAGAAAAGAGAACTCTTTCATATTTTTCTAGCACCATGGGTACGAGTCAGTCCACGTGGTCGCAGGTCTGTGCTAGTCAGATGTGGGAGAAAGGCCATCCTCCTGCCGCTGTTTGCAGAGCTATGTCAGGAAAAAGGGGGTAAGTTCACGGCCGCTGGTGCTTCTGTTATTGGGGTCAATATCTTTGAACAAACTCTCCTCATTGGTAAAACAAGAAATCTGAGAGTGACCTCGTCTGCTGGGCCAGAGGAGCAGAGTCTAACCCACGAGGAAAGGTGCAAATACACTGGGAATGACAAAACATCCTCCACCCTCCACCTTGTAATCTCGTCACCTCCACCCTGTCCTCTCCTCACCTCCACCCTGTCCTCTCCTCACCTCCACCCTGCCCTCTCCTCACCTCCACCCTGTCCTCTCCTCACCTCCACCCTGTCCTCTCCTCACCTCCACCCTGTCC
Organism: Oncorhynchus mykiss; assembly: GCF_013265735.2. Classification (NCBI taxonomy): domain Eukaryota; kingdom Metazoa; phylum Chordata; class Actinopteri; order Salmoniformes; family Salmonidae; genus Oncorhynchus; species Oncorhynchus mykiss. Next base: position 12,395,454 of record NC_048570.1, read on the forward strand.
TCTCCTCACCTCCACCCTGTCCTCTCCTCACCTCCACTATGTCCTCTCCTCACCTCCACTATGTCCTCTCCTCCACCTGTCCTCTCCTCCACCTGTCCTCTCCTCTCCTCCACCCTGTCCTCTCCTCAACTCCACTATGTCCTCTCCTCCACCTGTCCTCTCCTCACCTCCACCCTGTCCTCTCCTCTCCTCCACCCTGTCCTCTCCTCTCCTCCACCTTGCACACTCCTCACCTCCACCCTGCCCTCTCCTCAACTCCACCCTGCCCTCTCCTCAACTCCACCCTGCCGTCTCCTCACCTCCACCCTGCCGTCTCCTCACCTCCACCCAGCACACTCCTCACCTTCACCCTGTCCTCTCCTCACCTCCACCCTGTCCTCTACTCTCCTCACCTCCACCCTGCCCTCTCCTCACCTCCACCCTGCCCTCTCCTCACCTCCACCCTGTCCTCTCCTCTCCTCACCTCCACCCTGTCCTCTCCTCACCTCCACCCTGTCCTCTCCTCCACCCTGTCCGCCCCTCACCTCCACTCTGTCCTCTCACCTCCATCCTGTCCTCTCCTCCACCCTGTCTTCACCGCCATCCTGTCCTATCCTCCACCCTCTCCTCACCTCCACCCTGTCCTCTCCTCACCTGCACCCTGTCCTCTTCTCCACCCTGTCTTCACCTCCATCCTGTCCTCCACGCTGTCCTGTCCTCCACCCTGTCCTGTCTTCACCTCCATCCTCTCCTCACCTCCACCCTGTCCTCTCCTCACCTCCACCCTGTCCTCTCCTCTCCTCTACCCTGTCCTCTCCTCCACCCTGTCCTCTTCTCCACCCTATCCTCTTCTCCACCCTGTCCTCTTCTCACCTCCACTCTGTCCACTCCTACACCCTGTCTTCTCCTCCACCCTGTCCTGTCCTCCACCCTGTCCTGTCCACTCCTCCACCCTGTCTTCACCATCCTGTCCTCCACCCTGTCCTGTCCTCCACCCTGTCCTGTCTTCACCTCCACCCAGACCTCCACCCTGTCCTGTCTTCACCTCCACCCTGTCCTGTCTTCACCTCCACCCTGTCCTCTCCTCACCTCCACCCTGTCCTCTCCTCACCATCCATTCCTCACCTCCACCCTGTCCTCTCTTCACCTCCACCCTGTCCTCTCCTCACCTCCACCCTGTCCTCTCCTCCACCCTGTCCTCTTCTCCACCCTGTCCTCTTCTCCACCCTGTCCTCTTCTCCACCCTGTCCTCGTCTCCACCCTGTCCTCGTCTCCACCCTGTCCTCTCCTCCACTCTGTCCTCTCCTCCACTCTGTCCTCTCCTCTACCCTGTCCTCTCCTCTCCTCCACTCTGTCCTCTCCTCCACCCCGTCTTCACCTCCATCCCATCTTCACCTCCATCCTGTCCTCTCCTGAACCCTGTCCTCTTCTCCACCCTGTCCTCTTCTCACCTCTGTCTTCACCTCCACCCTGTCCTCTCCTCCATCCTGTCCTCTCCTCCACCCTGTCTTCTCCTCCATCCTCTCCTCTCCTCCATCCTGTCCTCTCCTGGCTTGGTGTCAAGAGCATCACTCCACTACAAACTGTAGTGTGGAGTAGCACTGAGCACCCATCATCATCAGTTCATGTCTACTATCAAGTGGGACCAACTCCAAATAAAAAAATACAGCCTTTTCCAGGGCTCCGGAGTGGCGCAGTGGTCTAAGGCACCGCATCTCAGTGCTTGAGGAGTCACTACAGATTGGGAGTCCCATAGGGTGGCGTACAATTTGCCCAGCATCGTCTGAGTTTGGCCGGTGTAGGCCGTCATTGTAAATAAGAATTTGTTCTTAACTGACTTGCCTAGTTAAATAGTTTAATAAAAAATAAATATAAATAGTTTTCAAGGAGATAATCAGCCAAGGACCTGTGAAACTCATGGCACACACCCAGATCAGATGGGGACTTTTTCATGCTGGACAACTGAGAAATGAAGGGGAAATAAAACAATGGCTAAAGTATAGTTGGAGATTCCAGCACTGACACACAGGTCAAACACGAGCTGAAGTTGAATCATTTAATACATGAAACTGAATGAATATAAAGAACCCCCCCCCCCCCAAATTAACTGTCTGCAGTAGTGGGAGATTCCAGCATTAACCCACCGGGTTGCATAGAACAGGGTGACTCAATTATTCTCTGAGGAGGGGGGTTATGGGAATAGAGGAGTGAGTGCCAGTATCTCTTCCTCTCCCCTGACTTTCTTACACCCTCCGGGCTGGCCTCTGACAATAACACAGGCCTTGTGAGGAGGCTCTGACGTCACAAGCCTGCTTATTGATTTACTGTGGCCTGCGTAATGAGAAGCAGACCCTATGCTATGAGCACAATGTTCTACTTAAGTAAAGAGTCATGAACCCGCTGTTAAGCAACTACCTTGCCCATCTTCTCTCCCTTCCCTCTCTCTCTCTCTCTCCCTCCAGAATAAATACAACGGTCTGTTGGATCGCTCCAGATGGAAATTCTTAAAGCAGAGTTGCTGTGGAAGTGCACATTGCTGGACAGGATATCCTGTATTACTCACATCAACGATCACCTAAACACCTCCTGACCGTAGGGATAAACATCAGTGTGTGTCAACAGAAAACAGAATACCACCAGAAATGTCACATAGGAAGACAAAACTTAAAATCAGTAGCCTTAAGTAGTCCTGAGTGGTGCAGCGGTCTAAGGCACTGAATCTCAGAGGCATCACTACAGAGGCATCACTACAGAGGCATCACTACTGTATCACAAACGGACGTGATTGGGAGTCCCATATGCGGTGCAGAATTAGCCCAGTGTCGTCCGGGTTAGGTGCGGGTTTGGCCGGGGTAGGTCGACATTGTAAAATAAGAATTTGTTATTAACTGACTTGTCTAGTTAAATAAAGGTTAAATAAAGCATTTTTATTTTTTTTTATTTTTATCATCAATAGATTTATATGGCACACAGACACTCCCCATAAATAATACTGCAGAGGGCCCCCAACCACCATTCCCACCACCATCGCCTATCTGACTACGTAACGCATGCCTCCACTGCAATGACTGACAAGAATTATAGTCAGAACACTGACGTACAATTCCCATTAGTTTGGGAGCAATATGAATTTGAATTACATAAGAGAGAGAGAGCAAGGTTGTACGTTTAACATGCTCTGAGTCTGAGTAGTACATGACAGTACGTGATATGCTAGCCTCGGGATAAATACAAAACTGTGAGCCGTCAATTCACCACATCGAGCAGTTATGTTAGCTAGGATACACCTAGTACAACGTCATCAGAGCACAACGCAATTATTGTTGTCTATCAACAATGACAAGCCACCGGGGTCTGACAATCTGGATGGAAAATTACTGAAGATAATAGCAGACGATATTGGCATATCTTCAATTTAAGCCTACTAGAAAGTGTGCGCCCTTAGGCCTGGAGGGAAGCTAAAGTCATTCCGCTACTGTAAGGGTTTTCCTGTGGTGAAGGAGAGGCGGACCAAAATGCAGCGTGGTGGTTATTCATGTTCTTTAATTTATAAAGACACTACACATGAAATAACTAACAAAAACAACAAACGCGAGAAAACCTAAAACAGTCCTATCTGGTGCAAACACAAAGACAGGATCAATCACCCACAAACACACAGTGAAACCCAGGCTACCTAAATATGGTTCCCAATCAGAGACAATGACTAACACCTGCCTCTGATTGAGAACCATATCAGGCCAGACATAGAAATAGACAAACAAGACATCCAACATAGAATGCCCTCTCAGATCACACCCTGACCAACCAAAACATAGTTTGCTTTGTATGTTTCTATGGTCAGGGTGTGACAGTACACCCCCCCACCCCACCCAGGTGCGGACTCCGGCCGCCAAACCCGAACCTATTGGGGAGGGTCTGGGTGGGCATCTGTCCGCGGTGGCGGCTCTGGTGCTGGACGTGGCCCCCACTTCACCGTAGTCTTAGTCCCCCACCTTGTCCGCTTCCGTGGCCTCCTAGCCACGGCGACCCTTCTCAATGGACAGAGAGGCAGCTCGGGACAGAGGGGCGGCAGCTCGGGACAGAGGGGCGGCAGCTCGGGACAGAGGGGCGGCAGCTCGGGACAGAGGGGCGGCAGCTCGGGACAGAGGGGCGGCAGCTCGGGAGAGGGGCGGCAGCTCGGGACAGAGGGGCGGAAGCTCGGGACAGAGGGGCGGAAGCTAGGGACAGAGGGGCGGAAGCTAGGGACAGAGGGGCGGAAGCTAGGGACAGAGGGGGGGCTGTCTTGTTTTTTGCTTTTGACATTATCGATCATAGTCTGCTGCTGGAAAAACGTAAGTGTTATGACTTTACACCCCCTGCTATACTGTGGATAAAGAGTTACTTGTCTAACAGAACACAGAAGGTGTTCTTTAATGGATGCCTCTCAAACATAATCCAGGTAGAATCAGGAATTCCCCTCGGGACAGAGGGGCGGCAGCTCGGGACAGAGGGGCGGCAGCTCGGGACAGAGGGGCGGAAGCTCGGGACAGAGGGTCGGAAGCTCTTGGCTGAGGGGCTCTGGCGCCTCTGGGCTGAGGGGCTCTGGCGCCTCTGGGCTGAGGGGCTCTGGCGCCTCTGGGCTGAGGGGCTCTGGCGCCTCTGGGCTGAGGGGCTCTGGCGCCTCTGGGCTGAGGGGCTCTGGCGCCTCTGGGCTGAGGGGCTCTGGCGCCTCTGGGCTGAGGGGCTCTGGCGGCCCCTGGCTGACTGGCGGCACTGGCGGTCCCTGGCTGACTGGCGGCACTGGCGGCGCTGGGCAGACGGGCGGCTCAGGCGGCGCTCGGCAGACGGGTGGCTCAGGCGGCGCTCGGCAGACGGGTGGCTCAGGCGGCGCTGGGCAGACGGGTAGCTCAGGCAACGCTGTAGAGGAGGAAGGCTCTGGCAGCGCTAGATAGGCGGGAGACTCCGGCAGCGCTGGAGAGGAGAAAGGCTCTGGCAGTGCTGGACAGGCGAGGCGCACTGTAGGCCTGATGCGTGGTGCTGGCACTGGTGGTACTGGGCCGAGAACACGCACAGGAAGCCTGGTGTGGGGAGCTGCCACCGGAGGGCTGGTGCGTGGAGATGGTACTGGGTAGACCGGACCGTGCAGGCGCACTGGAGCTCTTGAGCACCGAGCCTGCCCAACCTTACCTGGTTGAATGCTCCCGGTCGCCCTGCCAGTGCGACGAGGTGGAATAGCCCGCACTGGGCTATGCAGGCGAACCGGGGGCACCATGCGCAAGGCTGGTGCCATGTAAGCCGGCCCAAGGAGACGCACTGGAGACCAGCTGCGTAGAGCCGGCTTCATGGCACTTGGCTCAATGCTCACTCTAGCCCGGCCGATACGCGGAGCTGGAATGTACCACACCGGGCTATGCACCCGCACTGGGGACACCGTGCACTCCACAGCATAGCACGGTGCCTGCCCCGTCTCTCTAGCCCCCCGGTAAGCACAGGAAGTTGGCGTAGGTCTCCTACCTGGCCTCGCCATACTCCCTGTGAGCCCCCCCCCCAAATACATTTTTGGGGCTGACTCTCGGGCTTCCTACCGCACCGCCGTGCTTGTCTCTCCAACTCCATTCTCCGATACCCCTCTTCGCACTGCTCCAGCGAATCCCAGGCGGGCTCCGGCACTCCTCCTGGGTCGACCGCCCACCTGTCTATTTCCTCCCAAGTAGTACAGTCCATACTCTTGCCGTCCAAAACGTCCTCCCATGTCCATTCCTCTCGCTGCTCCTACTGCCGTTTCTCCTGCTGCACCTTGGGGCGGCGACACTCCCCTGGTTTTGCCCAGGGTCCTCTCCCGTCGAAGATTTCCTCCCAAGTCCAGAAGTCCTTAATACGCTGCTCCTGCTGCTGCCCGTTACCACGCCGCTTGGTCCTGTTGTGGTGGGTGATTCTGTATTCCTGTCTCTGTGTTTGCACCAGATAGGACTGTTTTGGATTTTCACGTTTATTGTTTTTGCAGTGTTCGTGTTTATCTTTTGTTATTAAACATGAATCAAAGAAACCACGCTGCATTTTGGTCCGCCTCTACTTCACCCGAAGAGAACCGTTACAGCTACCCAATAATAGTAAAGCCCCCTTTACTGGCTCAAATAGCCGACCAATCAGCCTGTTACCAAACCTTAGTAAACTTCTGGAAAAAATTGTGTTTGACCAGATACAATTCTATTTCACAGTAAACATATTGACAACAGACTTTCAGCACTTATGGAGAAGGACACTCAACAAGCACAGCACTTACACAAATGGCTGATGATTGGCTGAGAGAAATTGATGATAAAATGATTGTGGGGGCTGTCTTGTTTTTTGCTTTTGACATTATCGATCATAGTCTGCTGCTGGAAAAACGTAAGTGTTATGACTTTACACCCCCTGCTATACTGTGGATAAAGAGTTACTTGTCTAACAGAACACAGAAGGTGTTCTTTAATGGATGCCTCTCAAACATAATCCAGGTAGAATCAGGAATTCCCCAGGGTAGCTGTTTAAGCCCCTTGCTTTTTAATTTTTTTACTAACGACATGCCACTGACTTTGAGTAAAGCCAGAGTGTCTATGTATGCAGATGACTCAACACTATACAAGTCAACTACTACAGTGACTGAAATACTTAAAAGAGCTGCAGTTAGTTTCAGAGTGGGTGGCAAGGATTAAGTTAGCCGTAAACATTTAAAAATCTAAAAGCATTGTATTTTGGACAAAACATTCACTAAACCCTAAACCTCAACTAAATCTTGTAATGAATAACGTGGAAATTGAGCTTGACTTTTTTTTGAGATGACTAAACTGCTTGTAGTAACCCTAGATTGTAAACTGTCATGGTAAAAACATACTGATACAGAAGTAACTAAGATGGAGAGAAGTCTGTCCATAATAAAGTGATGCTCTGCCTTCTTAACAACACTATCAACAAGGCAGGAACCACAAGTCCTCGTTTTGTCGCGCCTTGACTACTGTTCAGTCGTGTGGTCAGGTGCCACAAAAAAATACAATTGGCTCAGAATAGGGCAGCACAGCTGGCCCTTGGATGTACGCAGAGAGCTAATAAACTCAGCAACAACAAAAAAACGTCCTCTCACTGTCAACTGCGTTTATTTTCAGCAAACTTAACATGTGTAAATATTTGTATGAACATAACAAGATTGAACAACTGAGACATAAACTGAACAAGTTCCACAGACATGTGACTAACAGAAATTGAATAAAGTGTCCCTGAACAAAGGGGGGGGGGGGGGGGTCAAAATCAAAAGTAACAGTCAGTATCTGGTGTGGCCACCAGCTGCATTAAGTACTGCAGTGCATCTCCTCCTCATGGACTGCACCAGATTTGCCAGTTCTTGCTATGAGATGTTACCCCACTCTTCCACCAGGCACCTGCAAGTTCCCAGACATTTCTGGGGGGAATGGCCCTAGACCTCACCCTCCGATCCAATAGGTCCCAGACGTGCTCAATGGGATTGAGATCCGGGCTCTTCGCTGGTCATGGCAGAACACTGACATTCCTGTCTTGCAGGAAATCACGCACAGAACGAGCAGTTTGGCTGGTGGCATTGTCATGCTGGAGGGTCATGTCAGGATGAGCCGGCAGGAAGGGTACCACATGAGGGAGGAGGATGTTTTCCCTGTAATTCACAGCATTCAGATTGCCTGCAATGGCAACAAGCTCAGTCCGATGATGCTATGACACAATGCCCCAGACCATGACGGACCCTCCACCTCCAAATCGATCCCGCTCCAGAGTACAGGCCTCGGTGTGACGCTCATTCCTTTGATGATAAACACGAATCCGACCATCACCCCTGGTGAGACAAAACCGCGACTCGTCAGTGAAGAGCACTTTTTGCCAGTCGTGTCTAGTCCAGCGACGGTGGGTTTGTGCCCATAGGTGACATTGCCGGTGTTGTCTGGTGAGGACCCGCCTTACAACAGGCCTATAAGCCCTCAGTCCAGCCTCTCTCAGCCTATTGCGGACAGTCTGAGCACTCATGGAGGGATTGTGCATTCCTGGTGTAATTCAGGCAGTTGTTGTTTCCATCCTGTACCTGTCCCCCATGTGTGATGTTTGCATGTACCAATCCTGTGCAGGTGTTGTTACACGTGGTCTGCCACTGCGAGGACGATCAGCTGTCCGTCCTGTCTCCCTGTAGCACTATCTTAGGCATCTCACAGTACAACCATTGCAATTTATTGCCCTGGCCACATCTGCAGTCCTCATGCCTCCTTTCACTTTCACGCAGATGAGCAGGGACACTAGGCATCTTTCTTTTGGTGTTTTTCAGTCAGTAGAAAGGCCTCTTCAGTGTCCTAAGTTTTCATAACTGTGACATTAATTGCCTATTGTCTGTAAACTGTTAGTGTCTTAATGACCGGTTATAGTTAGCAGTATGGTTAAGCTTAGGGTTAAAGTTAGGTTTAAAATCCGATGTTATGACTTTGTGGCTGTGCCAGCTAGTGACCACTCTGCAGAGCTGCTTCCAGTACTAGATTCATGATGAAAAACGCTAACCAGCACATTTGAACATGTTTTTGTTGGGAAAAACAAGTCTATGTGTGTGTGTGTGTGTGTGTGTGTGTGTGTGTGTGTGTGTGTGTGTGTGTTCAAGCTTGCCTGCATGCATGTAACTCACATCGAGACAGGATGACACACACACACACACACACACACACTAAGCTACAGCCCTGCCTTTATGGCAGCCCCTCTCTGATTACCCTGGGTAAATGTGCGTTATTGCCGCTCGTATGAAGAGCCCTATCGTGGTTGACACACAGGCAGCCGTTGGTACATTTCCACTCCGCACAATCTTCAGTCGTCTTGCTGAGGGGAGGGCTTGTCAGTGTGTAGCATCGGGTGTCTGTCACCCCCCTGGTCAACCGGATATCATGACACAAATATTAAACACCCCAAATAATGGCCACAAAGCAGACAGAGAGAGAGAGAGAGGTAAAGGGAGAAAGAGTGAGGGAGAGCAAGAGAGAGAGAGAGAGAGAGATGGCCTAAACTGACCAAAGGCGAGCGTGAAAGGCGTGTGTGTGATTTATTTTAGAATGCATTGTTTTTAATTATAATGACTCAACTGAAGCCGGATGGGCGCGTTGTCCCCTTTGACGCCTCACTCAATTAGAACGTGTCTCTATTTTTGCCTTTTGTCACTGGTGCTGTATTCACACAAAACAATTCAAATATTGTCATTATGCACTTTTTTTAGGCTCATTTCAACTGCAAGAGGTAGCTAAGGGCTGAGGCTTTACTATACATGCTACATTAGACCAATTCATCCTCTTATGGAAACAACATTGCGATCAGAAAAGGCGATTAGAGATATGGACTATCCTGCTAGCATACAGTCACTGCTCTGCCTGTCCCTTCCTTTCCACCCACCTCGCTCTACTTGCTCCACCCACCTCACTGTGCTTGCTCCACCCACCTCGCTCTGCTTGCTCCACCCACCTTGCTCTGCTTGCTCCACCCACCTCGCTCTGCTTGCTCCACCTGCCTGCTTCTGCTGAGCTTTCACTGGAGAGTTTCTAGTAAAATGTTAAGGTACTCGTGTCTTAGCCAGAGGCTTCATGTAGACCTCCTCGCACCTCCAAATGAAAGTCAGGTGAATCAGTGCCCAGAGGACTGCACACATCTTCAAAGGTTGAGAATGAGAGAGGGGGGTGAGAATGAGCGAGGGGGGTGAGAATTAGAGGGGAGCAGAGAATGAGAGAGGGGGTGAGAATTAGAAGGGAGCTGAGAATGAGTGAGGGGGTGAGAATGAGCGACGGGGGTGAGAATGAAAGGGGAGCTGAGAATGAGTGAGGGGGGTGAGAATGAGAGGGGAGCTGAGAATGAGTGAGGGGGGTGAGAATGAGAGGGGAGCTGAGAATGAGTGAGGGGGTGAGAATGAGTGAGGGGAGCTGAGAATGAGCGAGGGGGGTGAGAAGGAGAGGGGGTGGAATGAGTGAGGGGGGTGAGAATGAGAGGGGAGCTGTGAATGAGAGGGGAGCTGAGAATGAGTGAGGGGGGCGAAAATGAGAGGGGGGTGAGAATGAGTGAGGGGGGTGAGGGGGTGAGAATGAGAGGGGAGCTGAGAATGAGCGAGGGGGGTGAGAATGAGAGGGGGGTGGAATGAGTGAGGGGAGTGAGAATGAGAGGGGAGCTGAGAATGAGAGCGGAGCTGAGAATGAGCGAGGGGGGTGAGAATGAGCGAGGGGGGTGAGAATGAGTGAGGGCGGTGAGAATGAGAGGGGAGCTGAGAATGAGAGAGGGGGGTGAGAATGAGCGGGGGGGATGAATGAGCAAAGGGGGTGAGAATGAGCGAGGGGGGTGAGAATGAGAGGGGAGCTGAGAATGAGCGAGGGGGGTGAGAATGAGAGAGGGGGGTGAGAATGAGTGAGGGGGGTGAGAATGAGAGAGGGGAGCTGATAATGAGCTAGGGGGGTGAGAATGAGCTAGGGGGGTGAGAATGAGCGAGGGGGGTGAGAATGAGCGAGGGGGTGAGAATGAGCGAGGGGGGTGAGAATGAGCGAGGGGGGTGAGAATGAGAGAGGGGGGTGAGAAAGAGAGAGGGGGGTGAGAATGAGAGAGGGGGGTGAGAATGAGCAAGGGGGGTGAGAATGAGCAAGGGGGGTGAGAATGAGCAAGGGGGGTGAGAATGAGAGAGGGGGTGAGAATGAGCAAGGGGGGTGAGAATGAGAGGGAGAATAAAAAGGTAGAGGAAGGTGCTTACTGTTGCTGGAGGAGGGGAAATAAATGTTCCAATCAATTTCCCAGGTCCAGAGGGTTGTGTCAGTGAATCATTACACTGAGGGAGATGCTCCTCCGGTCGGACTGATACCACAGAGACTGGATCAACAGCTGGTACCTTAGAAACCCTCTAAAGAGGATGAGCCCTCAACCCTGACCCCTAACCCCTGGTCATCTGCCAGTAGCATAGGACAAGTATGTATATGTGATGGGATTGTACACAGTGGAACAATCGCTGATTTTGGGGTTTCAATCCTATTGGTGCATGAAGTTGGATGAACAGTAGTGCTGTGGTGGTGGGAGTTCTATTCCAAGAGATGCAACCTCATTGAACTCCTCGACTGTGTCAAAGTTCAACCACACAGTGTCAAAGAACTCTAGGTCAAACTCTACACTGCTAGTTATAGGAAGATGTGGGGTTGATACTTCACCCTCTTCAGTTGTTTCAAACATGACCATTTAGACTTAGTTCATTTGGGTTTGCAAGTACAACTGCATTGAACAGAATATGTATAGACAAAGAAGTCCCGACCACAGACAGTCAAGCAGACCTTCAGCTATGAAGGGCACACAACCAAGCAAACCTTCACCCAGGCCTTGACCAGAAGGCCAAACACTCCCCTACACATACCTACCAGGATCTACCCGGGTCCAGCCGGGTCTACACTGGTACACCAGGTTCTACCCGGTTTTACCAGGGTCTAAGTAGGTCTACCCGGGTTTACCGGGGCCTACCCGGGTCTACACGGGTCCACCCGGGTCTACACTGGTACACCAGGTTCTACCCGGTTTTACCAGGGCCTACGTAGGTCTACCCGGTTTTACCGGGGCCTACCCGGGTCTTAACGTACAATACAGTATGTGACAAGGACAAGGACAGGACGGAATTTTCCATCCAAAACCTTTTAGGTTCAGGGGCTCCACTTGGCAGTAAAAGTGGTGTGACCAGGGTGTTTGGCCCCATGAATAAAAAGGTTTAGTAGAGGTCTGTGTTTGTCTGTCAGGCACTGGGGACCAGTGGAAAATTCCCACTCACAGGTCTGAAGGATCTGAGACACTCCTCCACGGTAGCCCCCCACCGGCCACATTTCTCTTTCACCGCCCTAACGGTTAACGGCAGCCGTGGTTTTTATGGGAAAGGGCCCAGGGGGATTGTTTTGTTGTCAGGGCTAACAGCCTAGTCCGTAAGGTTGTGGCGGCTACATCTGTTGGCGTCTGTCCAGCCCTATGCACAATTCTTAGAAAATATCTGGTGACATCTGTAGCACCTGTTGGGGGGGGGGGGGGGGGGGGGGGTACATGTGCGTGTGTGTGTGTGGGGGGGGTACGTGTGTGCGTGTGTGTGTGTTTGAGTAGAGTGGCTGCTGACCTATATGGCAAGGCAAATTGATCTGAATAGAGATGGATGCTTCTATCACTGGTTTCAAAAGTTTCTCAGCAGTCTAAATCTTCCCACACGGTCAGAATGTGCTAATCATCTCACTAAGACCCTGACAGAGTCAATACAAATGCCAGGGAAACTAGTGATGTTTGTACCACCAAATGGCTAGTATGCTTGCATGAGAACATTGATCTGGACCGGGGAAGACATGTCTGTGTTGTGTGGAGATTCAGAGATGGGACAATACGGGGGGTCTTCATACCTGTGTCCCAAGGCAGCCTACCATCATGTGGGTGAGCAATTTGGCAGCAAACATGGGGAAGCGAGAACACAGCAGGTGGGATATGATGGCCAAGACGAAAGCTGAGGATCAGACCAAAAATAAATGCTTTGTCATTCCATGTCAACCATAAAAACCCATGTTTTATACTTGGATCAAAAATGCTTGTGGTAAGACCATCTAAAACCGAGTGGGAGGGGACTGTAGGACGGGAAGAGGCCCGAGCGATATCCAAAAGGAACAACAGTGATGAGGCAGACAGAATGGAGAAATGAAAGGAAAAAGACAGAGGAAACGAAGGGAGATACACATATACAGAAGAAATAGATAAATAGATAAAAAGAGAGCGAGAAACAAAGAAAAATGGATACATTAGAAACAAGGACTGAAGGCTAAACTAGTTGTACTGAATACCTAAAGAGACTCTTCCTCCATACGGTACCTGAGATGCAGATGAAGCCTGAGGCGTAGAAGGCCTCGTTGTAGGAGGCCAGGGAAGCCATCTGGGCGTGGGCCGTGTACACAGACAGGTGGGAGCAGGCACACTCCACATAGTTCCCACTGTCCTCCACCACCCTGCAGAACTGCCCGTCTGACAGCCAGCTAGAGGAGAGGGAGAGATAATACACGAAGTAGTCAGCCTCAGGCAGGAAGTTCATATGAAGTTCTGATTGGAACATCCAGCTGTGTAGTGTCTCTGCTTGATTGGTTGCTCCGATGTGTCCACTCTCAGATACGTTAGGGAACTCAGAACATTTCAAAGAGTGACATGTATGACAAGATAAGAGCATAGAACTCTTATTTTTTCCTTATGAAAATGAAGTTAATTTACTTTGTGCCTGACAGACTAGACTGATTGTCCTAGTCATGACTGCAAAGTCCATGACAAACTTTAATAGACCTGTCATCAGTGCAGTGAGACAAGGAGGAAGTTGAACAGGCCTCTCTTTTCCCCCTCAGGATGACGTTATCAACGCTGTCGTCTGCTTGGTTATCTGAGAGATGGATTGTTGTTGGATTGTAGCTATAGCTGCTCCACGGGCCAAACCAAACCGGAGAAATCTGCTTCCTGTTACAAGCTGTTCAGCCAAGAGTCCCACTCCGGACCTCCTCCGTAATGTTCTTTCAAACACACTTCTGAGGGGCGGGAATGTTCGGGAACTTGGAGCAGAGCAAATTGAACACTCACAGACATCACAGAGCAGTCTAGGCCAGCCCAGAGGGGGATTGAGGGAGGCCAATTAATCTATGTCCAAAGAAAGAGGTCATGGCTGGACAGAACCTGATCCCTGAACTCTGACCTCTCTACTAGAGGCTGACCCGAAGTGTGAGGTTCACACCTACAGAGCAGACTTGAGAAGAAGGGGGAGGACCCTTTAACTCACCTAAGTGATTGTGTCCTACAGTCATTTCACTCACACACCACATTATCACATGGGTTCAAGTTCAGGATAGCAACAGAAATTAAGAGAAATATACGTTTTGGGGAATTAATAAAAAAACATAGAATGTGTGATTAAGAATGCTCTGTTTGTTGTGCTAGAGCTTCATAGTACTATGCGGAGTAAAGTAACTGGGTATAGGAGTGGGGGGTCGTACCTCTCAACAGCCTGGCTCCACAGAAGGCACAGAGACTGGCCAGGTTTGACCCTCAACCCGGGGGTGTGGATACGGTATACCACCTCGTTACCCTCAGTCAGGGGTCGTGACCCTCGGCCCTGCAGGCTGGCAGAGAACACCTACACATCCAGAGAAATACCATTACAGTACAGAGTTGGATGGAGCTGGCCCGAAACACGGATCTGAGGTCAACTTTGTGCTTTTCCTATTGTTGTTCAACTAAGGATTGGGGAGGGGTAAACTGATCCTAGATCTGGGTCTACGGTTGCCATGGACAAACACTATAGGTCTTTATAGCTGTAAAGCCCTCGTGGCAGAGACCTGGCACAGAGCTTCAGTGGAACAACACTGCCCCCTGCAGTTTACACCAAGCACTAAGGATCCACTGAGGAATACATTTTCAACTGTAATACCACAGGTATTCTCCTGTAACTTGATATTTATTTACCTTTATTTTACCAGATAAATGGACTGAATGACAGTAAAAAAATAATTTTTACAATAATGACTTCAGGAAGAATTGCAGAGGGCACCCATTTCCAGTATAGTTACCCAACAGTCTAAGTATTACTAGCTGTCATGGTGTGGCTTTGAGTGTATGTGGGTCTGCTTGCCTTGCCGTTGAGCGCGGTGGTTTTGTCGGTGAGGAACCAGTGTTCGGTGCTGTACTCTGTGAGCTGCACCCGGCGGCAGGCTGAGGGGGAGACGGTGCCAGTGGGCAAGGCTGGCACCTCCAGGAGGTTCTCTGGCAACTGAAAGGTGTCTGAGTTCTTGCCTGTGAACATGTGCCCGTTGATCTGGGTAGGGTACCAGTGGTAGGAAGAGATGGAAATGTAGGCACAAGTGTCCAGAATGGTCCTCCCCCTTTAAAAATACCAACAAATCACACTCTTATGTTACTCATATAGTCTTATTTTTTAACAGTGGGAAAGGGTGATCCATTCTATATTTTGCCCCTCAAATAAGACATCTACTATAATAGCATAGTCAGCGGCGGAAATAATAGACAACAATACTCTTGAGTTTTTTACCAACAATCCCCCATGAGGCAGGACGCACCTTTGAGCCTGTGCTCCACACTGGCTGTGTGTGAGCAGGGAAAAGGCGAAGCGCTCGGCCACCTCTGCCAGTTGGCTCAGGCCTCCTGTGTCGACTCTGCTGGGGTTGGCCATGGCACACAGTAGGTCATAGGTCAAGCCACGGCTGCTGTCCGCAATAGGGGTGCGCTCTGCCTCCGTAAGCACCTGGCCAAGCAGAGAGAGAATCTCGGTTTGTGTTTGTGCAGAATTGAAGGTAATTATGACTAAGACAAATATATCCAAAAATCTGAGAGCCACCTATCAAATTCACACACACACACACACACACACACACACTACCCTGTGAGATATGTAACACACACAGTACCCTGTGGGTTATGTAAGACACACAGTACCCTGTGGGTTATGTAAGACACACAGTACCCTGTGGGTTATGTAAGACACACAGTACCCTGTGGGATATGTAACACACACAGTACCCTGTGGGTTATGTAAGACACACAGTACCCTGTGGGATATGTAAGACACACAGTACCCTGTGGGTTATGTAACATACACACAGTACCCTGTGGGTTATGTAAGACACACAGTACCCTGTGGGTTATGTAAGACACACAGTACCCTGTGGGATATGTAACACACACAGTACCCTGTGGGATATGTAACACACACAGTACCCTGTGGGATATGTAACACACACAGTACCCTGTGGGTTATGTAACACACACAGTACCCTGTGGGATATGTAACACACACAGTACCCTGTGGGTTATGTAACACACACAGTACCCTGTGGGATATGTAACACACACAGTACCTTGTGGGTTATGTAACACACACAGTACCCTGTGGGATATGTAACACACACAGTACCCTGTGGGTTATGTAACACACACAGTACCCTGTGGGATATGTAACACACACAGTACCCTGTGGGATATGTAACACACACAGTACCCTGTGGGATATGTAACACACACAGTACCCTGTGGGTTATGTAAGACACACAGTACCCTGTGGGTTATGTAACACACACAGTACCCTGTGGGTTATGTAACACACACAGTACAATGCAAACACAGACAGGCTAGGTTTTCCTCTCAGTGAGTGTGTGTGGAAGCTCTTAAGTGTGATGTCTCTTTGAACCTCCCATCTCCCTCTCAGGAACATGTTGGTTCATTCCTAGTTTGGTGGTGACAGTTATTCACTGTGTCCTTAGCCCCAATCTGCTCTCTCACATTGTAAAGACTGGTTGGTTGCTTAGTAACAAAACCGAACCGTGCGCAACTAGGGGGATAAACAGAACGTTTTGGCTTAGATTGTTGACAACATGTTAGCTATATTTCATCTCCAATATTTATTGAAAACATAAATACATTTGCACAATGAGCACTTGTTGTCTCTCAAATACATTCTTACAGTTGTTGGTTAGTAGCTAGCCATTTTTGCCATGTTAGCATTGACATGAAATCAGTCAAACACCATCACAACAATTCACAGACTTCTGCCCTACTGAAGCGTGTGCATCGTTTGTGACATTGTCAGCTAACCCGTCTATTACATTGCAGACTTGACTTGGCTACAGGCTGATGGATTCAGCTGGTTTAGTCAGACACTAAGGGACAACAGAGACCTTTTAAAAACTAATCTGTAGATCTGTCATCGTTTTGTACTTGGACAAAACTCACACACAGGCACACACATATGCAACACACACACACAAAAAAACTGAACTTTTAATAGCAAACAAAACAAATACTAGCTCATCCTTCTCCCCCCTCGCTCTCCTTCCCTCTCACCTTCCCCAGTGCGTCCAGCACGGCAGTCAGTTGTTCTAGAGTGAGTTGTGCCGTGAACTTGCTGAGCAGAGCCTGGAGCACCCTGTCCAGTATGGTAGTGTCCAGAGGCTGCTGGAGCTGGTCCAATAGGACCCACACAGCCTGGGCCTCTGTGCCCGACACCAGGGTCACGTTGGCCAGGCCGTACTCAGGGTGCACCCTGGCCCCTCCACTGGCCCCATACAGCTCCACGTGAAAGCGCTTCGGCGGGGGGTTGGAGGAGGCCTGGTCTGGGGTGAGGGTGATGTTCAGCCCTATGCTCCTTTGGCCCAGGTCAAAGGTCAGCTGGCCCTCTTCTTTCAGAAAGTCCATCCCGGCCACGGCAGGCCAGATCAGAGTGGGCCCTACTGCCTCAGCCCGAGGGACTTCCTTTTGGATGACAACGAAACAGGAGTGTGAGGTCACAGTAGGATGGAAAGATGGAGGGAGTTGGGAAAGAAAACGGAGAGAGAGAGATGGGTGGATGAATAGGGGATAACCTGGTCATATGTATCAGGATGTGGAGACTGGAGATAACCTGGTCATATGTATCAGGATAAGATGATAGGAGATAACCTGGTCATATGTAACAGGATGTGGAGACTGGAGATAACCTGGTCATATGTAACAGGATGTGGAGACTGGAGATAACCTGGTCATATGTAACAGGATGTGGAGACTGGAGATAACCTGGTCATATGTAACAGGATAAGATGACTGGAGATAACCTGGTCATATGTATCAGGATAAGATAACTGGAGATAACCTGGTCATATGTATCAGGATAAGATGACTGGAGATAACCTGGTCATATGTAACAGGATGTGGAGACTGGAGATAACCTGGTCATATGTATCAGGATGTGGAGACTGGAGAAAACCTGGTCATATGTAACAGGATGTGGAGACTGGAGATAACCTGGTCATATGTATCAGGATAAGATGATAGGAGATAACCTGGTCATATGTATCAGGATGTGGAGACTGGAGAAAACCTGGTCATATGTATCAGGATAAGATGACTGGAGATAACCTGGTCATATGTATCAGGATAAGATGACTGGAGATAACCTGGTCATATGTATCAGGATAAGATGACTGGAGATAACCTGGTCATATGTATCAGGATAAGATGACTGGAGATAACCTGGTCATATGTATCAGGATAAGATGACTGGAGATAACCTGGTCATATGTAACAGGATGTGGAGACTGGAGATAACCTGGTCATATGTAACAGGATAAGATGACTGGAGATAACCTGGTCATATGTAACAGGATGTGGAGACTGGAGATAACCTGGTCATATGTAACAGGATGTGGAGACTGGAGATAACCTGGTCATATGTAACAGGATGTGGAGACTGGAGATAACCTGGTCATATGTAACAGGATGTGGAGACTGGAGATAACCTGGTCATATGTAACAGGATGTGGAGACTGGAGATAACCTGGTCATATGTAACAGGATAAGATAACTGGAGATAACCTGGTCATATGTAACAGGATAAGATGACTGGAGATAACCTGGTCATATGTAACAGGATGTGGAGACTGGAGATAACCTGGTCATATGTAACAGGATGTGGAGACTGGAGATAACCTGGTCATATGTAACAGGATGTGGAGACTGGAGATAACCTGGTCATATGTAACAGGATGTGGAGACTGGAGATAACCTGGTCATATGTATCAGAATGTGGAGACTGGAGAAAACCTGGTCATATGTAACAGGATGTGGAGACTGGAGATAACTTGGTTATATGTATCAGGATGTGGAGACTGGAGATAACCTGGTCATGTGTAACAGGATAAGATAACTGGAGATAACCTGGTCATATGTATCAGGATAAGATGACTGGAGATAACCTGGTCATATGTATCAGGATAAGATGACTGGAGATAACCTGGTCATATGTATCAGGATAAGATGACTGGAGATAACCTGGTCATATGTATCAGGATGTGGAGACTGGAGATAACCTGGTCATATGTAACAGGATAAGATAACTGGAGATAACCTGGTCATATGTAACAGGATGTGGAGACTGTAGTTAACCTGGTCATATGTAACAGGATGTGGAGACTGTAGTTAACCTGGTTATATGTATAACCAACTTCACCACAGGAAAACCCTTACACAAAGCCTTTTACATTGAGTTCAGCTCGCGTCATGCTAATGTAGTTGTTACGAGGAACCTGCATTCCTATGTCAACAGAGCTCAGTGCTTATTATTGGATATATTTGGAATCGAAATCCATTTTTTTTAATCCAAAACACGAATAATCATATTTGTTTTGGTAATATTTATTTTATAACAAGGAAATTCAATTTCATCACAAAAGCGTGTTTTCAGTAGACACCCTACACAATAGATCGACAGAAACCATTTGAGGAATAGGGAGTTACTGGATGGAGCGTGTCATCGATACATCCTGAGCCAATTCCTGGGGACTAGGGCTGGGACTGGGACTGAGACTGGGACTGATGTTAGGGTTGGGTGGCTGGGACTGAGGCTGACACTGGCACTGAGGCTAGGGCTGGGACAGGCTGGGACTGGGACTGATGCTAGGGTTGGGTGGCTGGGACAGGCTGGGACTGAGACTGAGGCTAGGGTTGGGTGGCTGGGACTGAGGCAAGGGTTGGGGGGCTGGGACAGGCTGGGACTGAGGCTAGGGTTGGGGGGCTGGGACAGGTTGGGGTTGAAGCTAGGACTGAGGCTGGGCCCGGGACTGAGGCTGACACTGGGGCTGAGACTGAGGCTAGGGTTGGGGGGCTGGGACAGGCTGGGGTTTAGGCTGGGACTGAGGCTAGGGTTGAGGCTGGGACTGATGCTGACACCGGGGCTGAGACTGAGGCTAGGGTTCGGTGGCTGGGACTGAGGCTGACACTGGGGCTGAGGCTAGGGTTGGGGGGCTGGGACAGGCTGGGATTGAGGCTGGGGCTGGGAACTAAGGCTAGGATTCGGGGCTGGGTGCTTTTTGGGTGTTAGTGTCTCTTGCTGGCATTGCAGTAGAGTTTGACTTAGATGACCCATGACCAACACACCGTTAGACATTGAAGGTGAAACACATCCGGTCAGTATAATTAGGTGAGGGAGATGAGTGGAAATCTGATCTAGTGAGTTAGACAATACAACAACCTGAATAAGATGGGACTGGTGATTTTCAACCAGAAGGATGTGACTGGTTACAAAGGGAGACAATGTATGGTGAGGGAATGTATGGCAATATGTGTGTGGCTATTCCATGAACACTGTACTGTATGTAGTGTGTGTACAGTGTATGTGTGTGTGTGTGTGTTCACTGTGTGTGTGTGTGTGTGTATGCTTCTCACCAGCATGCGGTAGAGTACGGTGATGTTGGTGGCCGTGCTGGCCTCTCTGTACACCTGCAGACTGAGGTGGGTGGTCTTGAGGTGGGCTACAGGCAGTCTGGACCCAACTGCAAAGTAGACCAGCCCCAGCGGGTCATCGCTCTCCAGCAGGGTGATGTTGGCAAAGCGGGAACTTTCATTGATGGCAGCACCAACACCCACCTGGTAGATCTCAACCAGGAACCAGGCCTGGTACTCGGGTTCCTATGGCAATACACAGACAGAGGGAGTTAAGGAACGTCTAACTGGTTATAGATGGAAATACATAACAGAGGAGAAAAGGAAGAAGAAAAGAAAAATAGAATGTGAACATGGATTTATGGGCTTCCCCAGCCATAAGATTATAGTACTGTTAAACATGGGATTATGGGTTTCCCCAGCCATAAGATTATAGTACTGTTAAACATGGGATTATGGGCTTCCCCAGCCATAAGATTATAGTACTGTTAAACATGGGATTATGGGCTTCCCCAGCCATAAGATTATAGTACTGTTAAACATGGGATTATGGGCTTCCCCAGCCATAAGATTATAGTACTGTTAAACATGGGATTATGGGCTTCCCCAGCCATAAGATTATAGTACTGTTAAACATGGGATTATGGGCTTCCCCAGCCATAAGATTATAGTACTGTTAAACATGGGATTATGGGCTTCCCCAGCCATAAGATTATAGTACTGTTAAACATGGGATTATGGGCTTCCCCAGCCATAAGATTATAGTACTGTTAAACATGGGATTATGGGTTTCCAGGTCATAAAATTACAGTACTGTTAAACATGGGATTATGGGCTTCCAGGCCATAAAATTACAGTACTGTTAAACATGGGATTATGGGCTTCCAGGTCATAAAATTACAGTACTGTTAAACATGGGATTATGGGCTTCCAGGCCATAAAATTACAGTACTGTTAAACATGGGATTAGGGGCTTCCCCAGCCATAAAATGACTGTATTGTTGAACATGGGATTATGGGCTTCCCCAGCCATAAAATTACTGTACAGTACAAGCAATGTTTATAAAATGAGTTATAGAATTGAGCCCCAGGACCAGTCCTGCAGCCTTCAACAATCTGGGACTTTTGTCTCTCCTCTCCAGGTCTGAGGACTGTGTCATAACAGCAGGGAAGTAGGAGGGGAGGAAGCACAGCAGACAGACAGCACTCAATCGGAGGAGGTGTGCCCTAAAATAGCCCTCACACACAGACACATAGCAGGACAGGATGTGGGCTGGGTGAGCTGCCTGGTCAGACCACCCAAAAAATAAAATATATGTTTTATTGTTACATACACTGGATAGGCGCAGTGAAATGTGTTGTTTTACAGGGTCAGTCATTGTCAACTTGGGTATTCAAACCAGTGACCTTTCAGATACTGGCCCAACGCTCTAACAACTAGGCTACTTGCTGACCAAGGAGAGGAGAGGAGAGGAGAGGAGAGGAGAGGAGAGGAGGGTGTGATTACGCCACAGGACCTTCCTGCCCTGCTCCTGTGACCCTATATTGACCTCGATGCCACTCACAGCCCAATCTCTCCACTAACGTCCACATTAATACACAGCCAGAGCCTCTGACACTACAGCAGAAAGAAATGTGGACAAACAAAAGAGATGTGTGGTCTGCCAGAGTCAGAGCTTCAGTATTAGGACATCTAGGGACAGAGCTTCAGGATTAGGACATCCAGGGACAGAGCTTCAGGATTAGGACATCCAGGGAGAGAGCTTCAGTATTAGGACATCTAGGGACAGAGCTTCAGGATTAGGACATCCAGGGAGAGAGCTTCAGTATTAGGACATCTAGGGACAGAGCTTCAGGATTAGGACATCCAGGGAGAGAGCTTCAGTATTAGGACATCCAGGGACAGAGCTTCAGGATTAGGACATCCAGGGACAGAGCTTCAGTATTAGGACATCCAGGGAGAGAGCTTCAGTATTAGGACATCTAGGGAAAGAGCTTCAGTATTAGGACATCCAGGGAAAGAGCTTCAGGATTAGGACATCTAGGGAGAGAGCTTCAGTATTAGGACATCTAGGGAGAGAGCTTCAGTATTAGGACATCCAGGGAGAGAGCTTCAGTATTAGGACATCCAGGGAAAGAGCTTCAGTATTAGGACATCCTGCTTGTTCCTTCAAGTCAGTGCTCCAAACAGAGAGGATTTGCTGACAGTTTTAAAGTACTGTGACATGTGTCTATTCTGGTACCACCCTGACCTACATTTTATTTTATTTAACCAAGCAAATCAGTTAAGAACAAATTGTTATTTTACAATGACAGCCTACCCCCGGCCAAACCCTCCTCTAACCCAGGGAGAGATACTAGAGATACAAGCTCTAGTACTACCTGGGACTCACCTGGTCCTGCCGGACCTCCATGCTGAAGACACAGAGGACCTGTCCTCTCCTGCAAAGCACTTTGCCTGAGGTCTGCCACAGCTCCCGTGTCAGGTTCACTCCGTTGTTGACCAGGGATGGCCCCTCCCTGCTGAACGTGGCCCGCCACTTCACCTCAACGTCCTCAAAGGCCCTGTGTGGGGGAAGCAGACCTGTCACACAAACACACACGCAGCGCCCCCCAGTGGCTGGGGGTGATCATTGCAGCTTTCAGGTGATATGGGAACAGGGTCGATATGGAGGAAATGACCTACCTGTTTTGTTGTCTCTGCAAGTAAAGTAGGGCTGTTCTGTTT
Organism: Oncorhynchus mykiss; assembly: GCF_013265735.2. Taxonomy (NCBI): domain Eukaryota; kingdom Metazoa; phylum Chordata; class Actinopteri; order Salmoniformes; family Salmonidae; genus Oncorhynchus; species Oncorhynchus mykiss. The sequence goes on from NC_048570.1 coordinate 12,418,384, forward strand.
ACTTCTGAGTCCTCGTCCAGACCCTGACCCAGCAGAGAACTCACACTGAAACCCACTATCCCGTTATGGAAATCACTCCCTGAGAGAAAGTGGAGGGAGGGAGTGGGAAGAAAGAGAGAGACAGAGACAGAGACAGAGACAGACAGAGAGAGAGACAGAGAGAGAGACAGAGAGAGAGACAGAGAAAGAAGGAGAGACAGAGACAGAAAGAAGGAGAGACAGAGAGAGAGACAGAGAGAGAGACAGAGAAAGAAGGAGAGAGAGAGAGAGACAGAGACACAGAGAGAGAGAGAGAGAGAGAGAGAGAGAGAGAGAGAGAGAGAGAGAGAGAGAGAAAGAAGGAGAGAGAGAGAGAGAGAGAGAGAGAGAGAGAGAGAGAGAGAGAGAGAGAGAGAGAAAGAAGGAGAGAGAGAGAGAGAGAGAGACAGAGAGAGAGAGAGCGAGAGAGACAGAGAAAGAAGGAGAGAGAGAGAGAGAGAGACAGAGAGAGAGAGACCGAGAAAGAAGGAAAGAGAGATATTGATATAACTTTTTCCATATGTATGCTATTCACTGTATGTACACAGAGCATTCAACAAACCAGCGCATCAAGCTTCCCGATCCTGTTGTAACAGTGCCTTTGATTATATCATCAGTTATCTTCAACTGAACAGTGGAATAGATTTCACATCACTGGATCTGCAATCAGATGCCCAGTGACCGAATTTAGGGATTGAATTGGAAAACAATGACCTAGACAGAGAACACATTGTTCTAGAGAAACTAGAGCATGACATTACCTTGAATTGGCTGACCAATGGGTAGACTGAGGAGCATATGACATGGAGCCCGAGGCAGATATAGCGTTTCAGTATTTACCTAGGATGATGATTTTGGCAAAGGAGCTGAAGCCCTGCTGGTCGGGCCCATCTGCGATCTGCGCACCTCCCTCTGGGTCGCTGAGGTAGATGAAGAACACTTCCTGTCCCTCAGGCTCAGAGTCATCTAGGATGATGAGGCTGACCTCGGCCTCACTCTGCCCCTCCTGCAGTGACACCAGGGCGGACTCCAGCTTGAAGTCTTGCCCCACCAGGGCCAGGGTCTTGTTGGGCTCTGGAGCAAAGGGAAGAGATGGACTCCCAACACTCCCACCTCCATAAGCCTGCACCTTGACCCTCACTGGCCCAGCCAGACTGCTAGACCTATGGACCCTGAGGAGCACTCTCTTCTCCTGCTGGCTCCCTTCCTCCCTGTCCTCTGTTGTCTCAACCAGTCCCGGCCCGATGCTCAGCACCCCCACCGTGACATCGCTGGCCAGGATGGTAACGGTGGCCACGCTGTGTTGTGGGATGAGATGGGGCCGGGGTTCACCCGATTGGGGGTCACCACCACCGCTCAGTACCTGGACGTCTGTCAGGTTGACAAAGAAGGTTTCGTCTGGCTCCAAGAGCGCGTCATCCAGAACGGACAGCCGGAGCAAGGCGGAGGTCTGGCGAGGTGAGTCAAAGAACAGCTCTCCATCCCGCACTCCAGCGAAGTCCTGTCCTGCCAGGGCACTGCCCGACACCGTCTGGTAAGACAGGCGGGTACGGTTGCTACGAAAACCATAGAGCCGCTGGACGTAGAGGGTGATGGTCTGCACGTCCTCCTTGATGACCAGCTGGCGGGAGTCCGGTGCGAACTGGTACAGCCCCAGAGGCTCAACCTCTGCCACCGTGAACCCTGACCTGGAGAGGGAAACAGAGAGTAGCATCACACCATGGCTGTTAAACTTTGTAACATTACTGTTACATACAGAATGCCATCTTCAGTCAGCGGGTTCCCAGCCCTATGTCTACAGTGCATAGAAGCGCTATAAGCTTGGCAAGTGAGTCTGTTTACTGTACCGGAGTCTAGCTACCCCAGGAGCAGGGGAGCTGGAGCCGGCTGCAGTGAGGTGGAGGGCGAAGGCCGCTGGCTCAGACACATTAGAGAGGGCCTGGAGGGACACAGCCTGGCTCCTCTCTCCATGGGCCATTGTCACTGAGCCTGAGGAGGAGGACAAACACCCTCAGACCACTCCCTCAGACAAACACCCTCAGACAAACACCCTCAGACAAACACCCTCAGACGACACAGCTCACATCAATTCCTCCTATCTGCGTGGTCATTTTCTAGGGTGTTTGTTGGTGGTGGTGTTTGGAAAGGGAGAGAATTAAATGAGACTGGAGGAGATGATCTGGTGGGTTTACTTAGAGAAAATGAGACCTTCTCAGCCTGTTCACATTCCCTCCTTCGGTTAGAGAGAGAGAGAGAGGGAAAATTAACCAATAGGGAGAGACCTGGACATTTTAGATCCACACCAAACCTCTTCTAAAGCTCACAGTGGTCAGTTTCCCTCGGAGCTCACAGTGGTCAGTTTCCTCTGAGCTCACAGTGGTCAGTTTCCCTCGGAGCTCACAGTGGTCAGTTTCCCTCGGAGCTCACAGTGGTCAGTTTCCCTCGGAGCTCACAGTGGTCAGTTTCCCTCGGAGCTCACAGTGGTCAGTTTCCCTCGGAGCTCACAGTGGTCAGTTTCCCTCTGAGCTCACAGTGGTCAGTTTCCCTCTGAGCTCACAGTGGTCAGTTTCCCTCTGAGCTCACAGTGGTCAGTTTCCCTCGGAGCTCACAGTGGTCAGTTTCCCTCGGAGCTCACAGTGGTCAGTTTCCCTCGGAGCTCACAGTGGTCAGTTTCCCTCGGAGCTCACAGTGGTCAGTTTCCCTCGGAGCTCACAGTGGTCAGTTTCCCTCGGAGCTCACAGTGGTCAGTTTCCCTCGGAGCTCACAGTGGTCAGTTTCCCTCGGAGCTCACAGTGGTCAGTTTCCCTCGGAGCTCACAGTGGTCAGTTTCCCTCGGAGCTCACAGTGGTCAGTTTCCCTCGGAGCTCACAGTGGTCAGTTTCCCTCGGAGCTCACAGTGGTCAGTTTCCCTCGGAGCTCACAGTGGTCAGTTTCCCTCGGAGCTCACAGTGGTCAGTTTCCCTCGGAGCTCACAGTGGTCAGTTTCCCTCGGAGCTCACAGTGGTCAGTTTCCCTCGGAGCTCACAGTGGTCAGTTTCCCTCTGAGCTCACAGTGGTCAGTTTCCCTCTGAGCTCACAGTGGTCAGTTTCCCTCTGAGCTCACAGTGGTCAGTTTCCCTCTGAGCTCACAGTGGTCAGTTTCCCTCTGAGCTCTCAGTGGTCAGTTTCCCTCTGAGCTCTCAGTGGTCAGTTTCCCTCTGAGCTCTCAGTGGTCAGTTTCCCTCTGAGCTCTCAGTGGTCAGTTTCCCTCTGAGCTCTCAGTGGTCAGTTTCCCTCTGAGCTCACAGTGGTCAGTTTCCCTCTGAGCTCACAGTGGTCAGTTTCCCTCGGAGCTCACAGTGGTCAGTTTCCCTCGGAGCTCACAGTGGTCAGTTTCCCTCGGAGCTCACAGTGGTCAGTTTCCCTCGGAGCTCACAGTGGTCAGTTTCCCTCGGAGCTCACAGTGGTCAGTTTCCCTCGGAGCTCACAGTGGTCAGTTTCCCTCGGAGCTCACAGTGGTCAGTTTCCCTCGGAGCTCACAGTGGTCAGTTTCCCTCGGAGCTCACAGTGGTCAGTTTCCCTCGGAGCTCACAGTGGTCAGTTTCCCTCGGAGCTCACAGTGGTCAGTTTCCCTCGGAGCTCACAGTGGTCAGTTTCCCTCGGAGCTCACAGTGGTCAGTTTCCCTCGGAGCTCACAGTGGTCAGTTTCCCTCGGAGCTCACAGTGGTCAGTTTCCCTCGGAGCTCACAGTGGTCAGTTTCCCTCGGAGCTCACAGTGGTCAGTTTCCCTCTGAGCTCACAGTGGTCAGTTTCCCTCTGAGCTCACAGTGGTCAGTTTCCCTCTGAGCTCACAGTGGTCAGTTTCCCTCTGAGCTCACAGTGGTCAGTTTCCCTCTGAGGTCCTTACCTGAGCTGGGGGTGATGACTCCAGGCCTGAATCCTAACGGAGCCTGTCCAGGGGGGTACCCTGCGCTCCACTCCACCCTCACCGCTCCAAATAACCCAGTCCTGTACACCAGCGCCTCACACACACCCGTCTCCACACTGGAGACCTGCAACGCCAACGAGACAAAGCCCACCTACACACACACACACACACACACACACACACACAGGAGGAATAGGGAAAGATGTGACACAACAGTTCCATTAAAGCCAAGTACAGATCTAACAACCTGTGAGACGAAGCAAAACTACATAGTATTAGAATGTTGTGTTGAAGAACGTCTGACTAAAGACGGATCAAAAGGACAAGATGAGTGTTGGAGACCATTTCCACGGTAACGGTGCCTCTGTAGAATGAGGTGATGCCATCATGAGTGTCCACAGCCCTGTGTACCGCTGTAATGCTTTTATAATAATGTCTGTTAGCAGAAGAGGTGGTAGTGGTGGCTAGCTAGGTCAAAATGCTAAGTCTATTTCGTGGTCAGCACCAAGCTGGTCAACTGACTTTGAAAGGCTCATGTAACATGTACTTCTTCTAAGGTCATGACTGAGAGAGGTTGTGTGTTCACAGGGAGGTGCTACCAACCGCAGAGCAGTAATTCAGTTACATACAGAGCATCCTCCCATCCGTCTTTCCAATGTAGTGGGAGTGGAGATGGGTTTCAAAAAGGGTGTAACTACGCCTCCTAGTGGCTAACAGGGGAGCCACACATGCAGCACTTACATCTTCCTCGTTGGGACAATGGTAAGCTACAGAGTCAAGTTTCCCTATATATACAGGTCTGGGATCAGCTTCCCACAACCTAATCCTAGCCATAACCATTAATGCAAAACTGAACCAAGATCAGCATTTAGGTGCAACTTCACCTTACTCCATAAAGTTCTTAACTGATACCTCAGCGCTGGCTGCTTCCTCTGGGACGGTCACTATGGCGACCCTGGCCTCCAGTAGGAGGCGAGGTGGGGAGCTGAAGAGAGGTCCCAGGAGGCGCACGTCTGTAAGCTCCAAAGTAAAGTTCACACCCACTGAGAGAAACACCTAGAAGAGAGAGAAAACTTTCAGCCTGGTAACCAGGACTACAGAGGCAGGGTCAGTGACACAGCACTAGAAGACAGAGAGAGAGAGATATTCAGCCTGGTAACCAGGACGACAGAGGCAGGGTCAGTGACACAGCACTAGAAGACAGAGAGAGAGAGACATTCAGCCTGGTAACCAGGACAACAGAGGAAGGGTCAGTGACACAGCACTAGAAGACAGAGAGAGAGACATTCAGCCTGGTAACCAGGACTACAGAGGCAAGGTCAGTGACACAGCACTAGAGGACAGAGAGAGAGACATTCAGCCTGGTAACCAGGACAACAGAGGCAGGGTCAGTGACACAGCACTAGAGGACAGAGAGAGAGACACATTCAGCCTGGTAACCAGGACAACAGAGGCAAGGTCAGTGACACAGCACTAGAGGACAGAGAGAGAGAGACATTCAGCCTGGTAACCAGGACAACAGAGGCAGGGTCAGTGGAGTACTGGAGACAAGTTTGGTTTGATAAAATGGCCTTATTAGGGAGGTTATGGAAAGCTATGAAAAACTATACAGATTCAATGTTATCTTCATAAATTGCCAGAAAATGTATGAGTATATTCATAGCACGAGTGCATGATCCCCCATTGATGCATCAAAATCATATAAAACCATGGCAACCCTGGTCTTGAGTATATCTTTGAGTCCTCTCTTACCTGAGTACTGATTGGCACTGAGTCAGAGGCTGAATCCTCTCCATGCTTGATCAGGACTCTCCCCACAGCCGCCCCCCCTAGCAGCTCCTGTCCATTCAGCCCAGGCCCAGTACTGATCCGGTAGCCCACACTGGCGTTGCCGAAGGCCCCAGCCTGGCGCGTCACGTTCAGGGCCAGGAGTCTGACCAACCCGGCCCCCCTCCCCACGACAACCACCGCCTGCCGCTCCGCCGCCAAGCCGAACACGCCGTGCGGCTCGTCGTTGGCACGCACCCTGAAGAGGGTGGTACTGCGGTTGGTGTTCAGGGTGGCGCCACCCTCCACGGAGCTCAGCCGGAGCAGGTAGAGCTCCTCTAGCTCGGGCACGGCATCAGGTAGAAGAGTGAGGACCACCTCTGCCCCCCCCTGACCATCCAGGATAACCACGGAGCCGTTGAGGGCCGAGAAGTCCCCCGTTGTGTCAGAGTCACTCAGGATCTGCCAGTGCACCTGAGAGACACACACACACACACATCTATAACATACCTGTAAATTGGCTGTATATTTTATCGGACAGACAGTGTAATGAACTCGGTTCATACAGTCTCCCAGCAAACCTCAGTTAAAGGGACACACTCAAATCCGGAGCATTGCCCTTAAAGCCATATTCTGTCTGCAACAGTATGAAGTCACCCTCGAGGTGGTCGTACCGTGACGTTGCCCATGACACCGTGTCTGCGCGTGATGAGCAGGGAGATGTTGAGCGGCCCCTCGCCGGATGTGGGCTCACTGTACACACGCTCTCTAAGGTCCTCCTCTGTCAACTCAACTATACCATTAGGGTCTCCAAACTTCTCAATCTGAGGCACACACACACACACACACACCAAACCAAGAGAAAACCACATGTTGTCGCCACGATTCAGAGAATATTAATATCAATAAGAGCCTGTGAAGTAATTTCAATATAATGCTTTTAATACAACTGGGGTTCGTATTAATATTGAGATGTTACTCATTGGGACTGTGATGTACCTTGAGTGTGACAGAGCCAGCTCGGGGGTCAATGTCCATGTCACCTGAGAGGAGTTGAAGCACGACCACAAAGGTCTCCGCCACCTCCACCTCCGCATGGGGTAGAATCCTCAGATCAATGGTGCGCAATCCCCCCTCCCCGTCTCTGAAATGGAATGATCCGTTCACAGGATCTCCAATGTCTGTGTTTACGGGTGGCAAGACCTCTTTGGTGTTGGGACCCAGAATGATCCATGTTATCTGAGGAAAGGAGATCAATGATTCCGATTGGCTGGTATGCATCACTCTCATGCTGGCAAAGACAAGAAGACTAGATTCATATTACTGCCAAATATATTCGGACCAATCGTTCCCTTATGAAAAATACAGAATCAAGACATTACCGTTGCATAGTCTAACAGGTATGGCAGTGTGATTAAGTTTAGCATGAGTGATGGTTATCTGGCAGATAAATGGTGACAGTGAACAAGCTCTTGTACCTCTGTCAGAGAGACAGAACATGGCAGTTAGACACTAGTGGCCGATTCCGCAAACACAAATTCACCTGTCCTCTGGACTAAAAAAACACTTTCACTGGAGATTCTCTATCGAGCGTTCTTTTTAGTCTGTGTCTGGGAAACCGTCCCGAAGGTGACTGAGGCTACAGACCTAACAAGAGGGAGACAGAGTGAGGGGGAGTGTCCCAGTAGGCTTACCGTAGCGTTGCCTACAAACCCCCCCGCCCTCTCCAGGTGCAGGCTGAACTTCAGGGTACTGTTGGGGTTCACCAAGGTGATCACACTCGCGTTTAGGAAACGGACCACGCCATTGGGCGAGTCGCTCTTGGCGATGGTAACCCTGGCAATCAGATGAGTACCCAGTATGGCTCCGCCCGTGGCACCTGACAGCTGGATCTCAAACGTCTCGGCGTCCTCCCTGGGAGAAGAGTTATGACTGCATTACTGCTCTTTCATGTTCACATCCATATTCTAATAGAATGTCCTAGACTTCAGATATACCAAATCTCATAGGAATAACATGATCACAAAATGTGCAGCAATACCACAATCAAATAATGAAACGTTGTTTCGTGGCTGGGAGAGGAAACATTTTAAAGGTGATCTGTGGAGAGACAGAGACAGAGAGGGAGACCGAGAGGGAGACCGAGAGGGAGACCGAGAGGGAGACCGAGAGGGAGACCGAGAGGGAGACCGAGAGGGAGACAGAGAGGGAGACAGAGAGGGAGACAGAGAGGGAGACAGATTTACCTGTCCTGGTCGTCTATAATGGACACGTTGATGTGACTGGTGTTGTGGCCATGGAGGAAGGTGAGCGAGCCGTTGCCCAGGATATAGTCCAGACCGGCCCTGGCAGTCAGACCCCTAGAGGTGTACTCTGCTGTGACCAGGCCGTAGTAACCCACCCTCCTCACCACCGGGATGGACGCACTGCCCACATCCTCCTCCACTGGAGAGAGACGAGAGGAGGATCAAATACAATCAGTGCATCCCAAATGGCACCTATGGGGCTCTGGTCAAAAGTAGTACACTATGTAGAGAATAGGGTGCTATTATGGACGGGGACAAATGTACACTTTAATACTGTATTGTAATACTCCTTTCATATTGCATTCATACAATCACCACTCTCAGAATCCCTCTATTTTAATAAGGTCCATTACATATTAAGAGGATGAAATTACATTTGCTAAAGTGATGCCTGATACTAATAGCTATGTTGAATAGTGTCAACGTGTGTGTGTGTGTGTGTGTGTGTGTGTGTGTGTGTGTGTGTGTGTGTGTGTGTGTGTATTAGAGGCTGACCTGTGATGTTGACATAGTCAGGGAGGAACTCCAGAACGCCCTCTGAGTTGTCACTCTTCTGGATGACGATCATGACGGAGGAAACATTGCCGATGGCTGGAGGCTGGTCTCGTTGCAGGCCGTGCTCCCTCACACTGAAGTCCACATTACTGACCACAGGAGGGGGACAGAGGTCAGAGACAACACCACTCCGTCTCACACCCAGTGATGTAAAGGTAAAAATAAATAGATGGACAACACTGATCTCCGTTTGTGGTGAAAGGTGGGTGAACGTTCAAACTAAATAAAAAGGTAGGTAAAACAGCATTAATCTGCGTTTACCTTCAACTCTACCACAGCTCACACCACAGAGACCCACACCTTCCACCTCACTTACAGTGAAATCCACATTTCTGACCATGGCATTTTGATCACTAACCAGGTTTGGGATTCTCCTCCCACACCTAAACCCCACATCAGCAGCTCAGGGTAGAAGTTGTCCTTAGCAACAGATCTAGGATCAGCTTTCCCTCTTCAACCCCCCTAACCTTAACTGGAGGACAGGAAGCACAGAAATGCCTCTAGATCACTGTCCAGGGTCTAACTACCTGTCATTGAGGAGCTCCACTGTGGTGATGTTGAGGTAGAACTCCTCAGGTCCCTCTGGGAGGTCGTCGTCATGGATGCTCAGTGTGACCCCACGCGTAGTCTGACCTGGGCCAAACAGAAGCCTACCCGAGGCACTGGTGAAGTCCACTCCACTGACCGCTACACTGCCTGCTGTCTGGTAGGTTACCCACACACTCCCAAACCTGCCCATGGAGCGCACCACTGTTACATTGACCTGGGGGAGAAGAGAAGGTGGAGGAGGAGGGGGCAAAAATAGGCAGTCATATCATCATATGATGACTCTTGACTAAAACACAGTGTCACGTGCCTCTCCTTGTTCGGGCTGCGTTCGGCGGTCGCCGTCACCGGTCTTCTAGCCATCGCCGATCCACCTTTCATTTTCCATTTGTTTTGTCTCATCTTCCTACACACTTGGTTTCAATACCATCATTACATGTTGTGTATTTAACCCTCTGTTCCCCCCATGTCCTTGTCCGGAATTGTTTTTTGTGGTGCTTGTGCACGTTATGCTGGTGTGTACGGGTTTTGTCTGGTATTGTTTTTTGTGGTGCTTGTGCACGTTATACTGGTGTGTACGGGTTTTGTCTGGTATTGTTTTTTGTGGTGCTTATGCACGTTATGCTGGTGTGTACGGGTTTTGTCTGGTATTGTTTTTTGTGGTGCTTGTGCACGTTATGCTGGTGTGTACGGGTTTTGTTTACCCATTGATTTATTGTTCTGTTTACAGTGGTTTTGTTTATTAAACTGCGCCGTTGTAAATCAGTTTTTTGCTCTCCTGCGCCTGACTTCTCTGCCGCCAGTACACACCCCCTACACACAGTTAAATAACTTAAGTTACACTTCTGACTATCAACCATTCTATTGCTCCCTCAGCCCACCCTCCCTCTGATAGGACAGGTCAGACCATTCCCAGGCTCTGATAGGGCTGGTCAGACCGTTCCCAGGCTCTGATAGGGCAGTTCTAACCAGTTAGACATCCTCTAGTGAGTTTCAACAATGTGGTTGTTTAAGATCATGGCCCAAGACTGCCCAGGCGCACTCACCTTGCCCTCCTCCTCAGAGGCCCTGATGAGGCCTTGGACAAAGGAGAACAGGCCGTGGGGAAGATCACTGGCTGCCATGGTGACCGTGGCCCTCTGGGCCAAGGGGCTGATCCCTGCCCCGGGCGTGACTGAGGTCAGGGTCAGCTGGTACACACGCCGCTCCTCTGCTGTGTCATCATCCAGCACCTGAAATTACAACAACAACAAACACCACTCCCTTCAGCCTGTGACCCAATATCCATACTTGGACACTGTTGAAAATGCATGTTCAATACAATAGGTTACATCACTTCACTCTAAGTAGCAGTCAAGTATTGATATTGGGACACAGTTTTACAATTTACAATGGGAAATTAATTTTCACTTAACAACAAGATGAGGTATGATAAAACAAGAACATAGTGATGAATATCATTCCATAGTCAGAGAGATTGTCATACTTTGAGGCGTATGGTGGCGGCAGACTGTCTGTCCCTCATGGTCACCACGCCAGACAGCTCCTCAAACTCAGAGGCCACAGCAGGAGTGATGTTCCAGTACACCTGGATCTCTCCAAAGATGCCAGGGCCGCGTACAAGGCTGAGACACACACACACACACACACACACACAATGGTATCATTGCAACATGCATTTGGTCGACATCATATTAACCAAAAGAAGACTTTCTCAACGGCACAACAGAAATATTCTGACCAATGAACATATGTGAGGCTTTCCCATTAGCCAGTGATATGTGTGTGTGTAACTGTCTGTAATTGTACCTGACCAGAGCAGTCCCATTATAGTCTCCCTGAGGTTCTCCGATAAGGATGCTCCTGGAAGCCTCAGCGATGCCCACTATTCCCAGGGCTGCACGGTCTCCCAGGATGGTGATGGTGGCTAACCCTACAGACACACACCAACCCAGGGGACACAGTTCAGTCTAATGCCCTCCTCTGGTGCTCCTTACACACAAGTTGCCTCTAGGCGTAGATCTAGGATCAGCTTACTCTCCCTCAATCCAAACCATAACCATTAGAATTTAAAACGCAGAAACTGACCTCAGATCAGCTTCGAGGGGCAACTTTATCCCTCCCCTCTCCATAGACCAGAGACTGTGTGTATGTTTAAACACAGTGAGGCAGCCAAAGACACTGACCATTAATGGGGTCGATTACAGCACCACTCTTGGCAGCCAGGAGCTGGACAGTGAAGTTCTCTTCTCCCTCCAACACAGCGTCAGCCAGAGCCCGGATCACCAACGTTCTCCAAGACTCTGTCTGAGGTTCACAAAGTCTCCCATCAGTGTCTTCCCTACAAACTGCAGTTTCAACTTCTAAGATAAACTGTACATTTAGCACCAACTATTATTACATTTGGTATCAATTATTACCAAGTAGTTACCTAGTTAGTTCACGTATAGTGTAAAACACTGTTAACTGACCTGCTATCATCTTCCCTAGCCACGCCCCCTACTGACCTCATTGAAGACCAGTGTTCCGTTGAGAGGTGAAAGGTCATCCCGGGCAGTGTCCTCCAGGCGCCACATCAGTGTCACCGCCCCCTCGCCTTCTGCACTTCGCACCACCGTCAGCGTTGCCATGGCAGCCGGGTCACTAGTGAACTCTGGCTCGCTGATAGTGAACTAGAAGGAGATTTGTTTACTCAGCATAATAATGGTTTACAATAAGGTTATATTGGATTGGAAAATACAATCTCCTCCATTCTCTGTAGGGCAACTTGTTGGGTGACAATGAGTTGTGACTCACAGTCTTCTCCTGGAAACCGAAGCTGCCCAGCGGTGAATCGTTGGGTGGGATGGTGACGGTCACAGAGATCTCCACCCCCAGCCTGGCTCCACCAATAACACGCATTAGAGTCACACTGAAGTGCTCCACAGACTCCACCTCCGTGTCATCCACGATGCTGATGTCTATAATGGCCTGTCCCTGCAAACAGAACTTATCCTTATCCTTCATAGAAGCTCAACTAGACTTAGTGGATCGAAGTTACATAGGTGACATAACTTAACTATGTGATCTAACAGGAGAAACTCTCTAACCATAGTTGTAATCAAATCACCTGTCCATCTTGAAAGGTGATATTCCCAGAAGAGGGAGTGAAGTCATTGAGACTGGTAGTGATTGGCCGAGCCTCCCAGTACACCACCACTCTCCCAGTCCTGCCAGCCAATCGCACCACTGCTAGATGGAGGACGTTTCTGGGCGGAGCCACCTCATAGGCCAGCAACCCTCCAGACTCTTCCTAAGAATTAGACACAGAAACAGAGTTGGAGCATTAAAATGCCCATTTGTACCATAGGGTTAACATACCCATTTGTACCATAGGGTTAACATACCCATTTGTACCATAGGGTTAACATACCCATTTGTACCATAGGGTTAACATACCCATTTGTACCATAGGGTTAACATACCCATTTGTACCATAGGGTTAACATACCCATTTGTACCATAGGGTTAACATACCCATTTGTACCATAGGGTTAACATACCCATTTGTACCATAGGGTTAACATACCCATTTGTACCATAGGGTTAACATACCCATTTGTACCATAGGGTTAACATACCCATTTGTACCATAGGGTTAACATACCCATTTGTACCATAGGGTTAACATACCCATTTGTACCATAGGGTTAACATACCCATTTGTACCATAGGGTTAACATACCCATTTGTACCATAGGGTTAACATACCCATTTGTACCATAGGGTTAACATACCCATTTGTACCATAGGGTTAACATACCCATTTGTACCATAGGGTTAACATACCCATTTGTACCATAGGGTTAACATACCCATTTATACCATAGGGTTAACATACCCATTTGTACCATAGGGTTAACATACCCATTTGTACCATAGGGTTAACATACCCATTTGTACCATAGGGTTAACATACCCCTTTGTACCATAGGGTTAACATACCAATTTGTACCATAGGGTTAACATACCCATTTGTACCATAGGGTTAACATACCTATTGGTATTCATTCACTCATTGGTCAGAGCTTTCAGATAATCTCTAAACCTTAGAGCACCATATAGTTACTGTTGTAAGATGTTGTGACATACTTCAGAAAGGAATGGAGTGTTCTATTCATGGAGAATAAAGGAATGGAGTGTTCTATTCAAGGAGAATAAAGGAATGGAGTGTTCTATTCAAGGAGAATAAAGGAATGGAGTGTTCTATTCAAGGAGAATAAAGGAATGGAGTGTTCTATTCAAGGAGAATAAAGGAATGGAGTGTTCTATTCAATGAGAATAAAGGAATGGAGTGTTCTATTCAAGGAGAATAAAGGAATGGAGTGTTTCATTCAATGAGAATAAAGGAATGGAGTGTTCTATTCAAGGAGAATAAAGGAATGGAGTGTTCTATTCAAGGAGAATAAAGGAATGGAGTGTTTCATTCAAGGAGAATAAAGGAATGGAGTGTTTCATTCAAGGAGAATAAAGGAATGGAGTGTTCTATTCAAGGATAATTGTGTAGCATATGGGTAGAGGTAGTAGTGTAAGGTATTACCTGGGAGACGTTGAACTGCAGGACCCCCCGTGGGTCATCGTTCTCCTGGATGGTGACTTCAGCCACCTCCATGCCAGGCCTCTTCACACTGGGCTGGGCCGCCCCCGTCAACCCCCCCACTAGTTCCACGCCTGTGATGTTCACCAGGAAACTTTCAGCCAGCTCCGGAGCCTCATCCTGGTTGATACATACACACACAGCCCTCAGTTCTGGAGGACCTGACCAACGCTGTGGGGTATGGTTGCCTGCTATATTAGGAGCAAAGAAAACCCAACCCACAGACAGGAACTACTGATCTTTCCCATGTTCCACTTCTAAAGAGCCTTTATTCCCCAATCAACCTTAAAGAATGTTGGCAGTTTCAGAGCACATAGAAACCCGGTCCATGTTTTTCAAAACTTCCTCTCCGTCTAAACAAAACACAAAAGTAGTTACCATTAAAATGGCCACTCAACACTGCAATTTACTAGGAATGGATCTATTCCGATGGGAAATAAGTAGTGGGTTTCCTCCGTGGCAGACCCAACACTGGTGGTTTTAGACCTAGTATGGACCTAAGCTGTAGGCAGAAAGCAGCCAGAATAGGCAGAAAGCAACCAGAACAGGCAGAAATCAACCAGAACAGGCAGAAATCAGCCAGAACAGGCAGCCAGAAGAGGCAAAAAGCAGCCAGAACAGAGCCAGAACAGACAGAAATCTGCCAGAACAGGAAGAAAGCAGCCAGAACAGGCAGAAAGCCACAGTGTCTGCTGAACCAATCTAGATTTACACTGCTGGGGTGGAAGAGGAGAAGGAGAGGAGGAGGGTCCGGTCCCCAGTCATCCCAAGATGAGTCTTGGAGATGGTTTGTCCATAAAGTAATATTCTATCATTTTCTATTCTATTCTACTATATTCTATGCGTACCGGTAGTATGGTGATGGTGATGAGGGCAAGGGTGGCATTCTCCTTCATGATGACGGTGCCCTCCCGGGGTGTGTAGTCCTGTGGGGCGCTGGCCTGGTTGGAGGGTGGCTTGGATAGGGCTGGTCCTGTCTGGTAGTGCACTGCCACCTCCCCAGAAGCCTCCTGCTCCCTCACAATGGTCAGGGTGACATTAGTGGGACTCTCTTGGGTGAAAAGCAGAGACAAACATGTACAAGGAACATTAGACAACTTACCTAAAACGTATAGCCTGAACAAGGACAGAAACAGATTGGATAATGTGTAGTAGTGAATCACACCAACATCATAGTGCCTGTCAAATCAAGTAATGATCGCTCATGACAACCTACTTTACACAAGTAACCAAACACTTCAGTAGCTTTAAAAATTTACATTTTTCAAATAGGGTTTATTTTTAACTATACACATTAGAAATGATTTTTCCACTGTATAAATAAATGTATAACAATGCAAACAGCTGGCTTCTTACTCTGAGGCTCCTGTGTGAGGAGGTACTGGGAGTCCAGGTGCCAGCCTATCAACCCGTAGGGTGAGCCGTTGGGCAAGATGGTGAGGAGGGCCTGTGCTCTCTGGGGGTCAATCAGCGCTCCACTGGAGTGCTGGTCTAGGCCCACTGTGGTGACATCCAGCAGGGTGATGGTGACCCTCTCCTTCAGCTCAGGGATGCTATCTGCTAGCACGGTCAGATTGATGGTAGCCACCACCTGGCCCTGGGAAAATGTCACCTGAGAAACACGGTAGAGGACAACAGGGTGGATGTCTGTTCCTCTGTAGCTCAGCCAATCCAGGAAGTTAATTTGCAACCAATGAACTAAACTAGAAATGGCACATCAGTTGTTTGATTTCTCTTCTATTTCTCTATATCTAACACATGGAAGTTAGCCATGAGAGAGAGAGAGGTGGAAAGAGAGAGACTCACCACTCCTGACGTGGGAAAGATATCTTCCAGACTGCCGTTGGCTGCCCAGTGGATGGTCAGTCTCCTGAAGGTCCCTCTCCTCCTCTCAACACTCAGAGAGACAGGGTTGCCCTTCGTCAACTCCTCCACTTCCACAGATAGAGAGCCCTGGAGAGACAGCATCAATGTCAATATGCACTGTAATATCATAAAGATTTTTACCATTCAACTGTATTGGAAAATAAAATATGAGCATAGAGCGTTAGCACTATAAATGTATGTATGTATAGAAATAGAAATGCAAGCAACAGAAACCTACTAGGAAATTGACAGTGAATCAGAGTTAAACAACAGAAAGTACCTGTGTGAAGCCTATGACTCCATGGGCGTCATCATTGGCTGGAATAAGCACGGTCACCTGACCACCAAAGCCAATCTCAGCACCTCCCTTGGGATTCTTCAGGACCACCCGGAACTGTTCGTCCTCCTCTGGGACATCGTCGTTGACGACGTTCACCGCAATCTCCAACTCCTGGTCACCGGGCACAAAACGCAACTCGCCATAGCTGAGAGTGAAATGCATTACGGTCAGAGAAGACAGCCACTGAAGAATGAACGAAGAACAACAGGCACAAGTGACGATGTAAGTGCCAATTTCCTCAAAGTTTGATCAAACATATGACCAATGCCTCTGTTCTGAATGTAATGGGTTGCCATGGGAACAGCGGGGCACATCTGTACCTGGGTATGAAGTCGGAACGGTTGGAGACAGAGTTGAGCTCATACATAGTGGTGCCTGAGGGCTCGGTGGCTGCTAGGAGGCTCTTAGTGGTGTTGATGTAGGGGAGAGGGAGAGAGAGGAAGTTGGAGGCTGGAGGAGACGTGAGCACCAGGGCAAACAGCGTGATGTCAGACCTCCAGGTGTACAGCGCTGAGCCGTTGCTCCCGGCCAGCAGGAGATGGGCTACGAGACACACAGAGAGACACAGAGAGAGAGAGAGATACAGCGAGAGAGAGAGAGAGAGAGAGAGAGATACAGAGAGAAAGATACAAAGATACAGAGAGAGAGACAGAGAGAGAGAGAGATGATCAAAATCCAGAAAAAAACCCAGAAAAGAGCCGTTAAATACTAAAACCACCTAAAAGGAAGCAATTCCCAAACATTCCATAACAAAGCCATCACCTACAGAGAGATGAACCTGGAGAAGAGTCCCGAAGCAAGCTGGTCCTGGGGATCTGTTCACCAACACAAACAGACCCCACAGAGCCCCAGGACAGCAACTCAATTAGACCCAACCAAATCATGAGAAAACAAAAAGATAATTACTTGACACATTGGAAAGAATCAACAAAAAAACTGAGCAATACTAGAATATTATTTGGCCCTAAACAGAGAGTACAGACTGGCAGAATACCTGACCACTGTGACTGACCCAAACTTAAGGAACGCTTTGATTATGTACAGACTCAGTCAGCAGTGGTTCCTCCTTTAAAACCTCTTAAGTCGACCCACTACTTTTTCGAACATTCTGTTAAAAATCGCGCAACATTTCAGCGTCCTGCTACTCATGCCAGGAATATAGTATATGCATATGATTAGTATGTGTGGATGGAAAACACTCTGAAGTTTCTAAAACTGGTTAAATAATGTCTGTGACTATAACAGAACGTGAACAGCAAGCGAAATCCCAAGAAAAACCTGGTCACAAAAACCACAGAAAAGTATTAATCCGCCAGTCTCTGAATTGTTTATTGCAAGCAAAAATATATAGCCGGGAGCTTGCAGTTCCTACAACTTCCACACGATGTCGCCAAAAACGTCATTTTCGTTGACAAAAATCCTTTGTGTAATGACAAATAGATCCTTCATTTCGTCCAGCATACAGCAAGAGATTTATGGAAGAGAGAGAAAGGACAACGTTTTCTTGAGTAGCCGCTATTGAATACAGATCTCCCAGTGATCAATTTGATCGATTATTAACGTTTACAAATACCTAAAGTTGGGTTACAAAAGTAGGTTGAAGTGTTTTGTCAAAGAATATAGGCAACTTATATAATTTTAAAAAATGACGTTGCGTTTTGGAACGGAGCTTTTTCCTGAACCAGACAGGCTATACAAATGGATATTTTGGGCATACATGGACGGATTTAATCGGGAAAAATACCCAATTGTGATGTTTATGGAACATATAGGAGTGCCAACAAAGAATATCATCAAAGGTAATGAATGTTTTATATTTTATTTCTGCGTTTTGTGTAGCGCCGGCTACGCTAATTCTTTTGTTTACGTCCCCTTCAGGTATTTTGGGGTGTTGCATGCTATCAGATAATAGCTTCTCATGCTTTCGCCGAAAAGCATTTTAAAAATCGGACTTATTGGCTAGATTCACAACGAGTGTAGCTTTAATTCAATACCCTGCATGTGTGTTTTAATGAACGTTTGAGTTTTAACGAGTACATTTAGCATTTAGCGCAGCGCATTTGCATTTCCAGATGTCTAGATGAGACGTCTGCGTCTCAGGTGGGAGTAAGAGGTTGCGAGTTTACGCCGCAGGACATAGAGGTCATTTGTGGTTTAGTACGGTACCCTGCGTCACCACTTCATTGCTCCAGACCAGCACAAGGGGGAGTTACAGCACTGATTATGCTTTGGGTCCTACTGTGTCTCTAACTGACAATGAATGGGCGACATACACCTAAATAGAAACAGATAATTGTTCACGACTGGTTAAGGTTTTTATTATTTTATTTTGTTAGATTATTTTGCTCTTACTGTAGTACTGTAGGCCACTCTCGACCAGTCATGTTGTACAGTGTCAGAGTGGCGCAATGGCCTAATACACTGCATAACAGTGCAAGCTGTGTTGCTACAGATGCTGGTTCAATTGGCCTTGACTGGGAAACCCATGAGACGACAGTAGGTTTTCTCCCTCTAAAAACAGAAATAAATAATTCTAAATGACAAACTGGCTTTATTTACAAATTAGTAACAATGTCTCACCCCATGTTCAAGAATGGCCTTTTCCCTCACTCATTTTACGTCATTTGAAAACAAAGTCATCTCTAAAATATTTAAGGTGCATTGCACTAATAATGGCACTGACAAGGGAAACGTTCCCGCTGTTCTGTTCTTAGTGCCAGTCTGCACATTCAAACTAAAACAATGTAACTAATAATGGTATCTTTATGCTTTCATTAATAAAAGAATGATAAAAATACTCTTTCAACATGCTAATGTTTATTTAGTTATGGATCCATAACGAATTACTATGGGAACAAATATCACTGAATTACAGAAATATCCTCCAATCCTCTTTATGTAATTATTGGCGGAAGCAATAGGATTTGAAGCAATAGCCTACAACTATTTTAGCCCCATTTCGCGGAGCTCTGAGACAAGCATGGGATCAGGTCTTGATAAATCAATGAGATTGTTATGTTCACTTCATCTCCGTTTGGGTATTGGTTAGGCTAGAATAAAAAAAAATAGAGTGCAGAAATGTTGTGCTTTAAGTGTAACCTTTATTTAACTAGACAAGTCAGTTAACAACAAATTATTATTTACAAGGACAGCAGACTCCTTCCTCCCCGTCTGGCAATTGAACCCCTCTAGTACAGCCATTATTGAAAGCCATCAAATGTTTCTCAAAGATGACCTCTGGTGGTTAAACTAGCACTGACTAGCATTAATGGTACCAGTGGTTCACACTTAAATAACATGCCATAGAATTAAGAATAGAATAACATAGCATGCCATAGAACTTCAAAGGACGAACCACTGTAGCCTTGCTATTGAGAAAGGCTGCCGTAGGCAGACCTGGCTCTCAAGAGAATACAGGCTATGTGCACACTGCCCACAAAATGAGGTGGAAACTGAGCTGCACTTTCAACCTCTTGCCAAATGTATGACCATATTAGAGACACATGTTTCCCTCAGACTACACAAACCCACAAAGAATTTAAAACCAAACCCAATTTTGACAAACTCCCATGTATGTTGGGTGAAATATCATCACAGCAGCAAGATTTGTGACCTGTTGCTACAAGAAACAGGCAACTAGTGAAGAACAAACACTATTGTGTGTGTGTGTGTGTACTCACTGATCCCTGAGGGTAGAGTGAAGGGCTGGGCAGAGGCCAGGCCAGGGTGGAGGATAGACTGGCTGTGCTGGGGGAACAGCTGCTGGGAACCCCATACAAACACCTCACAGGAGGAAGAGGAACCTGGGGATAGGAACACACACACAGACGGGCGGACGGACACACACACACACACAGCTTTATGTTAGCCCTCAATTCTTTCATTCACAGGTGGTTCTGTTAGGTATGACACACCCAGCTACTATAAATGACATCCTCTGAGCCTGCCTGTGGTTTTCCATTGGCCTACGACACTGAAAAGTTTCCCCATTGGCCTACTACACTGAGCGGTTTCCCATTGGCCTACTACATTGACAGGCTCTTCCGTTTCAACAGGCTCTTCCGTTACGACGTCCCCCAGACGTCCCCCGTCCTCCTACCATACACTTTTCTGTACATTATGCCTTGAATCTATTCTTTCTCGCCCAGAAATCTGCTCCTTTTACTCTCCGTTCCGAACACACTAGACAACCAGTTCTTATAGGCTTTAGCCGTACCCTTATCCTACTCCTCCCCTGTTCCTCTGGTGATGCCGAGGTTAACCCATGCCCTGCAGCCCCCCAGCACCACTCCCATTCCCCAGGCGCTCTCATTTGTTGACTTCTGTAACCGTAAAAGCCTTGGTTTCATGCATGTTAACATTAGAAGCCTCCTCAAGTTTATTTTATTCACTGCTTTAGCACACTCCACCAACCTAGCCGTGTCTGAATCCTGGCTTAGGAAGGCCACCAAAAATCCAGAAATGTCTAACTATCTATAACATTTTCCGACAAGATAGAACTGCCAAAGGGGGCGGAGTTGCAATCTACTGCAGATATAACCTGCAGAGTTCTGTCTTACTATCCAGGTCTGTGCCCAAACAATTTGAGCTTTTACTTTTAAAAATCCAACTTTCCAGAAACTAGTCTCTCACCGTTGACACTTGTTATAGACCCCCTTCAGCTCCCAGCTGTGCCCTGGACACCATATGTGAATTGATTGCTCCCCATCTATCTTCAGAGTTTGTACTGTTAGGTGACCTAAACTGGGACATGCTTAACACCCCGGCCGTCCTACAATCTAAGCTAGATGCCCTCCATCTCACACAAATGATCAAGAAACCTACCAGAGAAACCCTAAATCCATAACCATGGGCACCCTCTTAGATATCATCCTGATCAACTTGCCCTCTAAATACACTTCTGCTGTCTTCAACCAGGATCTCAGTGATCACTGCCTCATTGCCTGCGTGTGTAATGGGTTGTCGGTCAAATGACCACCCCTCATCACTGTCAAACGCTCCCTAAAACACTTCTACAAGAAGGCCTTTCTAATCGACCTGGCCCAGGTATCCTGGAAGGATATTGACCTAATCCCGTCAGTAGAGGATGCCTGGTTGCTTTTTAAAAGTGCTTTCTTCACTATCTTAAAGAGCATGCCCCATTCAAAAGATGTAGAACTAAGAACAGATATACAGTTGGAAGTTTACATACACCGTAGCCAAATACATTTAAACGCAGTTTTTCACAATTCCTGACATTTAGTCAGAGTAAAAATTCCCTGTCTTAGGTCAGTTAGGATCACCACTTTATTTTAAGAATGTGAAATGTCAGAATAATAGTAGACAGAATTATTTATTTCAGCTTTTATTTCTTTCATCACATTCCCAGTGGAACATACGTTTACATACACTCAATTACTATTTGGTAGCATTGCCTTTAAATTGTTTAACTTGGGTCAAATGTTTCAGGTAGCCTTACACAAGCTTCCCACAATAAGTTGGGTGAATTTTGGCCCATTCCTCCTGACAGAGCTGGTGTAACTGAGTCAGGTTTGTAGGCCTCCTTGCTCACACACGCTTTTTAAGTTCTGCCCACAAATTTTCTATAGGATTGAGGTCAGGGCTTTGTGATGGCCACTCCAATACCTTGACTTTGTTGTCCTTAAGCCATTTTGCCACAACTTTGGAAGTATGCATAGGGTCATTGTCCATTTGGAAGACCCATTTGCGACCAAGCTTTAACTGATGTCTTGAGATGTTGCTTCAATATATCTACATAATTTTCCTGCCTCATGATGCAATCTATTTTGTGAAGTGCACTCGTCCCTCCTACAGCAAAGCACCCCCCACAACATGATGCTGCCACTCCCGTGCTTCACGGTTGGGATGGTGTTCTTTGGCTTGCATGCATCCCCCTTTCTTCAACCAAACATATTGATGGTCATTATGGCCAAACAGTTCTATTTTTGTTTCATCAAACCAGAGGACCTTTTTCCAAAAAGTACGATCTTTGTCCCCATGTGCAGTTGCAAACTGTAGTCTGGCTTTTTATGGCGGTTTTGGAGCAGTGGTTTCTTCCTTGCTGAAGGGCCTTTCAGGTTATGTCGATATAGGACTCATTTTACTGTGGATATAGATACTTGTACCGGTTTCCTCCAGCATCTTCAGAAGGTCCTTTGCTGTTTTTCTGGGATTGATTGCACTTTTCGCACCAAAGTACGTTCAACTCTATGAGACAGAACGCGCCTCCTTCATGAGCGGTATGACAACTGTGTGGTCCCATGGTGTTTATACTTGCGTACTATTGGTCGTACAGATGAACGTGGTACCTTCAGGAGTTTGGAAATTGCTCCCAAGGATGAAACAGACCTGTGGACGTCTACAATTTTTTTTCTGAGTTCTTGGGGGATTTCTTTTGATTTTCCCAAGATGTCAAGCAAAGAGGCACTGCGTTTGAAGGTAGGCCTTGAAATACATCCACAGGTACACCTCCAATTGACTCAAATTATGTAAATTAGCCTATCAGAAGCTTCTAAAGCCATGACATAATTTTCTGGAATTTTCGAAGCTGTTTAAAGGCACTGTCAACTTAGTGTATGTAAACTTTGGATCCATCCACTGCAATTGTGATACAGTGAATTATAAGTGAAATCTGTTTGAAGAATTGTTAGAAAAATTACTTGTGTAATGCACAAAGTAGATGTCCTAACCCACTTGCCAAAACGATTTATTTGTTAACAGGACATTTGTGGAGAGGTTGAAAAACGAGTTGTAATGACTCAAACCTAAGTGTATGTAAACTTCTGACTTCAACTATAGCCCTTGGTTCACCCCAGACTTGACTGCCCTTGACCAGCACAAAAACATTAGGTGGCATTCTGCATTAGCTTCGAATAGCCCCCACGATATGCAACTTTTCAAGGAAGTCAGGAACCAATATATTCAGTCAGTTAGGAAAGCTAAGGCTAGCTTTTTCAAACAGAAATTTGCATCCTGTAGCATTAATTCGAAAAAGTTTTGGGACACTGCAAAGTCCATGGAGAATAAGAGCACCTCCTCCAAGCTGCCCATTGCACTGAGGATAGGAAACACTGTCACCACCGATAAATCTACGATAATTTCAATAAGCATTTTTCTACGGCTGGCCATGCTTTCCACCTGGCTACCCCTACCCCGGCCAACATCTCTGCAGAAACTTGCCCAAGCCCCCCCGCTTCTCCTTCACCCAAATCCAGACAGCTGATGTTCTGAAAGAGCTGTAAATCTGTATCCCTACAAATCAGCTGGGCTAGACAATCTGGACCCTCTCTTTCTAGAATGATCCTCTGAAATTGTTGAAACCCCTATTACTAGTCTGTCCAGCGTCCCTTTCGTATTGTCTGAGATCCCCAAAGATTGGAAAGCTGCCGCAGTCATCCCCCTATTCAAAGGGGAAGACACTCTAGACCCAAACTGTTATAGACCTATATCCATCCTGCCCTGCCTTTCTAAAGTCTTCGAAAGCCAAGTTTTTCACATTTTTTATTTCACCTTTATTTAACCAGGTAAGCTAGTTGAGAACAAGTTCTTGTTTACAACTGTGACTTGGCCAAGATAAAGCAAAGTATACAAACAACACAGAGTTACACATGGAATAAACAAGCGTACAGTCAGTAACACAATAGGGAAAAAAAGGGGGAAAAAGTCTATATTCAGTGTGTGCAAATGGTGTGAAGAGGTAAGGCAATAAATAGGCCATTGTAGCGAAGTAATTACAATTTAGCAAATTAACACTAGAGCGATAGATGAGCAGATGGTGATGTGCAAGTACAAATACTTGTGTGCAAAAGAGCAGAAAAGTAAATAAAAACAATATGGGGATGAGGTAGGTAGATTGGGTGGGCTATTTTCAGATGGGCTATGTACAGCTGCAGCGATCGGTTAGCTGCTCAGATGCTGATGAAAGCCAAGTGAACAAACAAATCACTGAACATTTCGAATCCCACCGTACCTTCTCCACTATGCAATCTGGTTTCAGAGCTGGTCATGGATGCACCTCAACCACGCTCAAGGTCCTAAACGATATCATAACTGCCATCGATAAAAGACAGTACTGTGCAGCCGTCTTCATCGGCCTGGCCAAGGCTTTCGACTCACCGTCAATCACCGCATTCTTATTGGCAGACTCAATAGCCTTGGCTTCTCTAATGACTGCCTCGCCTCAGAGTTCAGTGTGTCAAATCGAAGGGCCTGTTGTCCGGGACCTCTGGCCGTCTCTATGGGTGTTGTCCCAGGGAACAATTCTCGGGCCGACTCTTTTCTCTGTATATATCAATGATGTCACTCTTGCTGCAGGTGATTCTTTGATCCACCTCTACGCAGATGACACCATTCTGTATACATCTGGCCCTTCTTTGGACACTGTGCTAACAAACATCCAAACGAGCTTCAATGCCATACAACACTCTTCCGTGGCCTCCAACTGCTTTTAAATGCAAGTAAAACTAAGTGCATGCTCTTCAACCGATTGCTGCCCGCACCCTCCTGCCCAACTAGCATCACTACTCTGGACGGTTCTGACTTAGAATATGTGGACAACTACAAATACCTAGGTGTCTGGTTAGACTGTAAACTCTCCTTCCAGACTCACATTAAAACTTATTCAGGCTAGGGTCTATTTTTCTCCACTTCCTGTCTGACTGACGTGCCCAAAGTAAACTGCCTGTTACTCAGGCCCAGAAGCCAGAAGCATATAATTGGTACCATTGGATAGAAAACACTTTGAAGTTTGTAGAAATACTACACTGAACAGTTTCCCATTGGCCTACTATGCTGAGTGGTTTCCCATAGGCCTACTACACTGAGCCTTCTGGGAAACTCACATCATAGAGACTACCTACTTCACTTATTTGGATTGTGGTCTGTGGTGTTTTATCAATGCTCCAATATACATAAGGACTTTTGTCGCCTTACTCCCTCCCGTCTGTGCACACAAACCATGTTTTGTCAACAGTGGATTGGGGACACATTAACTATGCCTGGTAAGTATCATATCTGCACCTTACCATCTCTGCACCACATGAGACACATCTTTATCTCTGCACCACCTAAGCCACGTCACCATCTCTGCACCACATAAGCCACATCACCATCTCTGCACCACATAAGCCACGTCACCATCTCTGCACCACATAAGCCACGTCACCATCTCTGCACCACATAAGCCACATCACCATCTCTGCACCACATAAGCCACGTCACCATCTCTGCACCACATAAGCCACGTCACCATCTCTGCACCACATAAGCCACATCACCATCTCTGCACCACATAAGCCACGTCACCATCTCTGCACCACATAAGCCACGTCACCATCTCTGCACCACATAAGCCACATCACCATCTCTGCACCACATAAGCCACGTCACCATCTCTGCACCACATAAGCCACGTCACCATCTCTGCACCACATAAGCCACATCACCATATCTGCACCACATAAGCCAGATCACCATCTCTGCACCACATAAGCCACATCACCATCTCTGCACCACATAAGCCACATCACCATATCTGCACCACATAAGCCACATCACCATCTCTGCACCACATAAGCCACATCACCATCTCTGCACCACATAAGCCACATCACCATCTCTGCACCACATAAGCCACGTCACCATCTCTGCACCACATAAGCCACATCACCATCTCTGCACCACATAAGCCACGTCACCATCTCTGCACCACATCACCATCTCTGCACCACATCACCATCTCTGCACCACATCACCATCTCTGCACCACATAAGCCACATCACCATCTCTGCACCACATAAGCCACATCACCATCTCTGCACCACATAAGCCACATCACCATATCTGCACCACATAAGCCACTTCAGAGCACACAGAAAATAACTAATAAATACAAAATGGCACCGTAGCAAAATGTCAACATAGAAGATTTGAGATTGCAAAGACAAATACAGAGGATGTGGTTTTTAGAGAAGGTCACATGAGGTCACCTTCGGTGATGACCAAAAGGAGAGTGTCTGCTCCTTTGTTGAGAGACTCTACTTGTTGAGCTCTGCTGCTGACAGGCAGAGGCCTAGGGTTCTGGAAGTGCCCTCCACTCCACTGGAACAGCACACAGCCGTCCCCCATCTTTCTCCTCACACAGACAACCAGGTAGAGGGTGGTCCCATGGGAGAAGGGAGACACGCTGAGGACACCCTGAAGCTCCAGGCTCTGATGGAGAGCCAAGACACTTCCGGTCCAAACGAACACCTGGTAAAAACAAGACAAGTTAGCTACTAGCTAGTCGAAATCAACTCCAGGTGGTGAAGTCAAAATCCATTGGCCGTTTTGATTTGAATGACAATCGTAATGTGGTGGTGTGCATGTGGATATCATGTCCTGGAGCACCTGTACTGTACAGGTATGTTTCACAGGTTATGACAAATTCATTTTAACCCCCAAACTCACCTGGCTTGAGGCAATCAAGTAGTGTCTTTTTTCAATGGAGAAGTGTTTAACATCAAGAGCTTCAACAGCCAGTGATTGTTCCTATGGGGAAAGGTTTGATGTTCAATATAAATGAATATATTACTGAACTTAATGCCACTGACATGGAGTGACTGTCAAAAGAGAACTAACCATAGGAACAGAAGGCCAATGAGTGATTGATTTATAGTAAGTAATTGATTACTATGTAGATATTACATAATGTCTGCAGGCAGAAAACACATCATAAGGACCACAGATTAAAAGACAACAGTCAAGTCCAAAAGGTAACAGGCTTCACCAGGGTTAGATTGAGGTTCTGTTGCACTCTGAACAGGCTGAGGTTGACAGCAGGGGAGTCCGGGAGGGCGCCATGTGTGATCGCTACATAGGATGAGCCGTTCATAGAGAAACCCACACACATCCTAGGGTCCTGGATCGTCACCGACTGAAAACAAGAGAGAATTATATGTATTTTTGCCATTTAGCAGATGGTCTTATCCAGAGCAACATACAGGATCAATTAGGGTTAAGTGCCTTACTCAAGGGAACAAACATTTTCACCTTGTTGGCTCGGGGATTCGAAACAGCAACCTTTCGGTTACTGGCCCAACACTCTTAACCACTAGACTACCTGCCACCCCATAGTGCAATCAGGCATCATGATATACTATAAATAGACTGATGCATATGTGTATGCAACACAAAGCAAGGCAGTTTTCTAAAAGCTGTTCTGGGTGAGTCGTTCATGTCTTCCTTCCCTCTTCCCTTCATCTTTCTGGCCTCCTACATAGTTCAACTACTGTCCCTACAGTGCCTTCAGTAACTACTCACATCCCTTGACTTTTTACAACATGTTTTGTGTTACAGGCTGAATTAAAAAATGTATTCAATTGAGATTTTGTGTCACTGGCCTTCACACAATAACCCATAATGTCAAAGTGGAATTATGTTTTTAGAAATGTTTAGAAATGTATTAAAAATGAAATGCTGAAATGTGTTGAGTCAATAAGTATTCAACACCTTTGTTATGCCAAGCATAAATAAGTTCAGGAGTAAAAATGTGCTTAACAAGTCACATAATACGTTGCATAGACTCACTCTGTGTGCAATAATAGTATTCAATATGGTTTTTGAATGACTACCTCATCTCTGTACCACACACATACAGATAATTGTAAGGTCCCTCAGTCGAGCAGTGAATTTCAAGCACAGATTCAACCACAAAGACCAGGGAGGTTTTCCTATGCCCCATAAAGAAGGGAACTTGTTGGTAAACAAAAAGCAGATATTGAATAACCATTTGAGCATGGTAAAGTTATTAATTACACTTTGGATGGTGTCTCAATACACTCAGGCACTACAATGATATTGGCATCCTTCCTAACTCAGTAGCTGGAGAGAAGCAAACCGCTCTATAATTTCACCATGAGGCCAATGATGACTTTAAAAAGTTACAGAGTTTAATGGCTGTGATAGGACAAAACTGAGGGTCAACAACATTGTAGTTACTCCACAATACTATCTAAATGACAAATTGAAAAGAAGGAAGCCTGTACAGAATACAAATTCTCCAAAACATGCATCATGTTTGCAACAAGGTACTAAAGTAATTGGCAAACTAATGAACTTTATGTCCTCAATACAAAGCGTTATGTTTGGGGCAAATCCAACACATCACTGTGTCGTGTCTGTGACTCTCATTAATTGTGAAGACTGTTATTTCATCAAATAAATTCTCTATGTGTATTACTATTATGTGATTAAACTAATAATGCAAACTTTAATTAACTAGGAAGTTGGGGCACCACGGGAAAAAAAATTCATCTCTAGTTCCCGAATCGACTCTTCAGATATTTTCACATCTTATCAATTAGTCTTCTATTAATTAATTATTAATTGTTACCTCATTAGTCTCATTCCAAAAATCGTAAAATTCTTGGTTATCTGCACGACCCTAGTTTCCATCATGAATCACCAATATACAAATTGGCTTAATTATTTATTTACTAACTAACTAAATAAATAAATAATCACAGAAATACAAAACAAACAAACAGTAGATATTGGTTACTAACAATGATAGAAAAGTCCCTAGTGGGCTAAGCCGATATGACGGGCTGGTAGACAAATGGAAAGGGGTGGGAACTGAGAAAGAGCGGGAGAGACAAAACGTATTCACTACACACAGTCTATAATTATATTAATTGAAATGCTAATCCTTTGCACATGAATGGCCGCTCATTCGAGAAAAATTACAATTTATATATTTTCACCCGTATTTCGTTGTCTTCTCTGTTGGAATCCTCGATCATCCTGTAGAGTTCATCAGAGTCTCTGGTTAACTTTCCCAGAAGTCACAATGTCTTTTGTGGTTGTAGGTGGTTAGAATGGATACTTCTCATAGAATAGATGCGTCGGCTGTTGTCAGTATTCTCGTTCTAGATGTACGTCATTTCTAGCTGCAAACTAGTAATTCTACTTCTAAGATTTGATCTTATTCTGTAGTGATGGATAGTGTCAGAGTTTAACCATTTCCAGCCGTGTAGCCAAAACTACAGCTGTGTGGTCTCCGATGGCGTATAGAATTGTAGCCTAGAGGAAAACCTGTTTCAGTCTGCCTTTCAACAGACACTGGGAGACAAATTCACCTTTCAGCAGGACATTAACCTAAAACATGAGGCCAAATCTACGCTGTAGTTGCTTCCCAAAACAACATTGAATGTTCCTGAGTGGGTAGTTACAGTTTTGACTTAAATCGTCTTGAAAATCCATGGCAAGACTTGAACATGGCTGTCTAGCAATGATCAACAACCAACTTGACAGAGCTTGAAGAATATAACAAAATAAATGTGTACGTATTATACTAACTGTCACGTTCGTTATAAAGATTGGACCAAGGCGCAGCGTGGTATGCGTACATTCTTATTTATTTAAAGAATGAACACTGAACAAACTAACAAAACGAAAAGTGACGCTATACAAACAACTACACATAGACAAGATCCCACAAACACCAAAGGGAAATGGCTACCTAAATATGATCCCCAATCAGAGACAACGATAAACAGCTGCCTCTGATTGGGAACAATATCAGGCCACCATGGACATACAAATCACCTGGACCTACAAAAACCCTAGACATACAAAAAAACCTAGACAATACAAAAACTAGCGTACCCACCCTAGTCACACCCTGACCTAACCAAAATATAAAGAAAACAGAGATATCTCATTACAGGGCGTGACACTAACATGTTTTGACTCAGGGTGTGAATACTTATGTAAATTATATATTTCTGTATTTCATTTTCAATCATTTTGCAAACATTTCTAGAAATATATTTTCACTTTGTCATGGAGTATTGTGTATAGATGGGTGAGAAAAAAAGTCAAGGGATATGAATACTTTCTGAAAGCACTGTATATAGTTCAACTATCGTACCTATGTAGTTTAGCCTAGCAGAGGCCAAGATGGAGCTTATAGCTAAGCCTATAAGAGGCCAAGATAAGCTATGCAATAAGTTCTATCAGAGGTCAATACGGAGCTTTTTGCTTAGCCTATCAGGGGTCAAGATGGATATTTTTGCTTAGCCTAAAAGAGGTAAATATGCAGCATATTGCTTAGCCAATTACCATATTACTTATAGCTGCCACATCCTCTCCGATCTCCACCTGCTTAGGGTGTAGGGTCTAAGGGTCGATATGGAATTGGGCTATAGGATACTGTTTAGATACATCACTAGATTACCTGTATAGGCACCAACACCCCCTGCCACCTGTAAAGAGTGGCGTGGGTCTGGGTGGAGCCTCCATTTGAGGGCCTGTCTAGCCTCATGGCCAGAGGAGAGGCTCCACCAGCCAGGGAACACCAGCCTGAGGTGGGGGTCTCTGGGAAGATCTGATACACTGCCATCACTGGAAGAGTCCCCTCTGAAAATAGACTAGTACAATCACTGTATATCATGGTGAACATATGAATACAGACCTGGAACTGAAATTACCACTATATTTTCTACTGAGGGCATATGACATTAACTGAGTGCAGAAATGAAGTACCTAGCCCATCTTACCCACGGCAACAGCTGTGTCCGACTGAGTCTCCCACTCCACACTGACCGCTGCCTCCAGACCTTTAATGCGGGACACAGTCAAGAACACGGTCCTACCGCCCTCCTTCCCCACCACAGAGCTATCAGTCCTGCAGAGATAGATGTACATGTGTGACGTGTGTGAGCGTGTCTGTGTGAGCGTTTGTGTGTGTGCGCGCATGTTTGTATGTGTGAATGCATGCGTGCGCATGTGCGTGTGTGAGTGTGATCCAGTGTTCTCTCACCTGTTGAGGGAGGAGGCGATGCGGAAGAGGCCCAGAGGGGCGGAGTTCTGCAGCACAGTGATGACTGTGTAGAATATGTCTCCAAGCCGCGCCCCTCCAGTTGGACTGGACAGGGTCACTGTGAATGTCTCGTTCACCTCAGGCTCAGCGTCCAGAACTGCCCAGATCTCCAAAGTCTACAACGTCAACACGTCAGAGAACATCAACCAACATGTCAGAGAACATCAACCAACACGTCAGAGACCATCAACCAACACGTCAGAGAACATCAACCAACACGTCAGAGACCATCAACCAACACGTCAGAGAACATCAACCAACACGTCAGAGATCATCAACAAACACGTCAGAGAACATCAACCAACACGTCAGAGATCATCAACCAATATAAGGCTTTATAGCTTCCCTGACCTCTGTGCTTCCAAGGTACTGAAACACATCAAGATAAGATGTCTATACCTAACGGCCTTTGATATTCTCCAAATAACACACCTCTTGCCTTTATATCAATTAACTCAATTATCCAATACATATCTTCAATCTTTTCCATCAATTATCCAATATACTGTATATCTTTAATCAATGATCCAATAAATATCTTCCATCAATTATCCAATATACTGTATATCTTTAATCAATGATCCAATAAATATCTTCCATCAATTATCCAATATACTGTATATCTTTAATCAATGATCCAATAAATATCTTCCATCAATTATCCAATATACTGTATATCTTTAATCAATTATCCAATATATATCTTCAATCAATTATCCAATAGATATCGTCAATTTATTCAATCAATTATCCAATACATATATCTTCAATCAATTATACAATTTATATCTACAATCAATTATCCAATATACTGTATATCTTTAATCAATTATCCAATATATATCTTCAATCAATTATCCAATATTTTTCTTCAATTTATTCAGTCAATTATTCAATATATATCTTCAATCTTTTCAATCAATTATTCAATATATATCTTCAATATTTTCAATAAATTATCCAATAGATATCGTCAATTTATTCAATCAATTATCCAATATATATTTCTTCAATCAATTACACAATTTATATCTACAATCAATTATCCAATATACTGTACATCTTCAATCAATTATCCAATATTTTTCTTCAATTGATTCAATCGATCATCCAATATATGTTTTCAATCTATTCAATCAAACCTCCAATATATGTCTTCAATCAATTAATTTAATTATCCAATATATACAGTGCCTTGCGAAAGTATTCGGCCCCCTTGAACTTTGCGACCTTTTGCCACATTTCAGGCTTTAAACATGAAGATATAAAACAGTTTTTTTTGTGAAGAATCAACAACAAGTGGGACACAATCATGAAGTGGTTAAAGCTTGGGAAATATTTTTGTATCCAAATCCGGCTTTAAACTTCTTCACAACAGTATATCGGACCTGCCTGGTGTGTTCTTTGTTCTTCATGATGCTCTCTGCGCTTTTAACGGACCTCTGAGACTATCACAGTGCAGGTGC
This sequence comes from Oncorhynchus mykiss, assembly GCF_013265735.2. Taxonomy (NCBI): domain Eukaryota; kingdom Metazoa; phylum Chordata; class Actinopteri; order Salmoniformes; family Salmonidae; genus Oncorhynchus; species Oncorhynchus mykiss. The sequence continues at coordinate 12,450,652 of NC_048570.1, forward strand.
ATTTATACGGAGACTTGATTACACACAGGCGGATTGTATTTATCATCATTAGTCATTTAGGTCAACATTGGATCATTCAGAGATCCTCACTGAACTTCTGGAGAGAGTTTGCTGCACTGAAAGTAGAGGGGCTGAATAATTTTGCACGCCCAATTTTTCAGTTTTTGATTTATTAAAAAAGTTTGAAATATCCAATAAATGTCGTTCCACTTCATTCCACTTGTTGTTGATTCTTCACAAAAAAATACAGTTTTATATCTTTATGTTTGAAGCCTGAAATGTGGCAAAAGGTCGCAAATTTCAAGGGGGCCGAATACTTTCGCAAGGCACTGTATCTTCAATCAATTGATTGAATTATCCAATATATATCTTCAATCAATTCATTTAATTAACCAATATATATGTTCTATCAATTCATTTAACTATCCAATATATATCCTCAATCAATTAATTTAATTATCCATCATATATATTCAATCTATTCAATCAATTATCCAATATAAATCTTCAATCTATTCATTGAATTATCCAATATATATCTTCAATCAATTCATTGAATAATACAATATACATCTTCAATCAATTCAATCAAGTATCCAATATACATCTTCAATCAATTATCCAATATACTGTATATCTTTTATCAATTATCCAATATATATCATCAATCAATTATACAATATTTTTCATCAATTTATTCAATCAATTATCCAATATATATTTTTTTATCTTTTCAATCAATTATCCAATAGATATCTTCATTCAATAAATTATTCAATATATATCAATATATATATTCAATATATATCTTCAATCAATTCATTGAATTATCCAATATATATCTTCAATCTATTCAATCAATTATCTAATATATATATTCAATCAATTCATTGAATTATCAAATATATATCTTCAATCTATTCATTTAATTACCCAATATATATATATTGAATCAATTCATTTAATTATTCAATATATATCTTCAATCTATTCAGTTTAACAGTTCAATCAGTTCTCCTGTATCTATACCCGGGATGGGCAACTGGCGGATTTTTGTTGGTCCACACAATTTCCACAAAATAAAAATGTTTTTTTTGTTAGTCACTCTCACTCAGATATAATTTTAAAAACATTTCTCTCCACAAAATGTGTATAACTGCAGAAAAGTAGCTGTAAAATTGCTAAATATTTTCTCCGCCCCATGGCAAAATGTATAGAATTGCTCTAAAACTTAAACATTTACGTTTTTCTCTCAGCTGTCAATAGAGGGGCCGCTGAAATGTTTTGCTTTGATCCTACTGACCTTGAACTTGACTCCGTCCTCCAGCACCACAAAACCCTGCCAGGGTATGAGGTCGTCGTGGGCCAGTGTTCCGTTGGCGTGTGTAATGGTGAACTGGACAGTGACGGTGCCGAAGGTGCCCTGGGGTGGGTCACGCACAACGTACAGGGTGGCAACGCTCTCCCCGAGCCCGGACAGCGACGTAGGCTCCCTCAGCAGGAAGGGCTGGCTGCTGTTGAAGGATATGACACCGTGGCCATCGTCGCTGGCCAAGATGTTCACCGTTGCTATAGGCGACATGGGAGAAAGGGAAAGCACATATTTCATGTGTGAAACCACAGGTCTACTGTCTCCCAACTCCAGTCCTCCAGTTCCCCCAACAGCACACATTGTTGTTGTAGCCCCAGACGAACATACGTGATTCAACTCATTGAGGGCCTGATGATTAGTTGACAAGTTGAATCAGGTATGTTTGTCCTGGGCTACAACAAAAATGTGTACTGTTGGGGGTACTGGAGGACTGGAGTTGGGAAACACTGACGTAGACTTTACAAAAAGTACCTTCAACACAATATAAAACAGGAAGTGGTGTAAAGTACTTACGTAAAAATACTTTAAAGTACGACTTATCTGTAGTTTACTATTTATATTCTATTTATATTTTTGACAACTTTTACTTTACTCCTAAAGAAAATAATGTACTTTTTACTCCCTACATTTTCCCTGACACCCAAAAGTACTCGTTACATTTTGAATGCTTAGCAGGACAGGAAAATTGTCAAATTCATGCACTTATCAAGAGAACATCCCTGGTCATCCCTTTTGCCTTTGATCTGGCAGACTCACTAAACACAAACGCTTCATTTATAACGTGTCAGAGTGTTGGCGTGTGCCCCTGGCTATCTGTAAATTAAAAACAACAACAAGGAAATGGTGCAGTCTGTGCAGAAAATATGTATACTTTTGATACTAAAGTATATTTGAGAAATTACATTTACTTTTAATACTTAAGCATATTTAAACCAAATACTTTTAGACTTTTACTCAAGTAGTATTTTATTGGGTGACTTTCACTTTTACTATTAAGGTATCTTTACTTTTACTGAAATATGACAATTGGGTACTTTTTCCACCACTGTAAACAGGTTTAGTGAATGTGCATGATGCTACAGGCTTCCAGCACATCCTACCTGTGGTATTGGCTCCCAGCTTAAGCCCAGATGATGGATTAGCCAGAATGAGCTGGAACCTTTCAGCTCCCTCTGGGATGACGTCATCAATGATCTGCACCTCAACAAACTGATGCCTCTCACCATCAGCGAAGTGGAGCATCTGAAGAACAAACAAAACGTACTGCATGAACTCACAGTAGAGCATGATGTGTTTAGTCTCATTGTTGGGGCCCAGAGTCTTCCCAGGTCAGATCACCTGGTCAGGGAAAACTCCTGGACCATGTTCAATAGCCAAATGTTGTCAAACGCTTCAGATGGAAATACCACGAATACAGTGTACGTCAGAGAGGCATGTTTGTTCTACATAGCATATTTTATATCTGAACGTTCCAAAACAATGTGTCTTGCTGAGCACGCCCCTGGCCCTACATGATTTAAGAACTCTGATTGGCGGTTTAGTGTGTTAGGGGCGTGGCCTCACCGATGGTGTGGCGTTGTAGTCCAGACCCAGCTGACCTTCCAGGTTCTGAGTGTAGAAGAAGAGCGAGACGTTTCCGTAGGTCCCTGAGCTCCTGTAAACCACCAGGTTCAGCATTCCCATGGTCTCATTCACCTCAAAGCTACAAGGAAAAACACACAGCCAAACATCAGAAGTGTCTGCCACCTGAGGTTGAATGCACTCATTGTAAGTCTCTCTGGATAAGAATGTCTGCCTCAGTAAATTACTAAAATGTACATGTAAATGAGAATAAGGATCCCTGTGTTTTAGTGACTTGGGTGATTTATTAATTGACAGTCATGAAAGGGGACAGAAAAACAGATAGAGGGGAGCAGTGTGGGCTTTTCCCAAACAAGCAACAGTGTCAGTGGGAGGGGGAATTATACAGAGTGTAGAGAGTGTTTCTGAGTGTAGTGCTTTCAGAACCAGACCAGACTGCATGTCTACTACAACCAGACTACATGTTGTAGAGGTAAGACAGGAGGAACAACTGACAATGTAAAGGACAATGTTAGGCAGAGACACTTACATAGTATTGGTCCATTCAATGACACCTCGAATTCCATCATTGGCACCGATGCTGATTTCTGCCACCAAACCATGTGTATCTGAAGAGGAAAGGCAACATTACAATAGGAAGGGTATCTCATGTTCTAATGTCTTGTTCAAGTACTATTATCATTCAAAAACTAGCATCATCTTCAGCATGAACACTAGGACCTGAAAAGCTGGGCCAGAGCATCGAAAAACGCTACAACGTTGGTTGTTTAGCAACAAAACCGACGTGGTTGACTTAGATGGTTGACAACATGTAAACTATATTTAGTCTCCAATGTTTGTTGAAAACATAAATTAATTTGCACAATGAGCACCTGTGGTCTCTCAAATACATCATTACAGTTGTTGGTTAGCTAGCTAGAGATTGTTTTGCCATATTAGTCAGGACAAAACACCTCAAAACAAGACATGGTATCAAGAACAAGATAAAACTTATTGTCATTGTTGCTAGCTATCTGGCCATCCAGATTCACAACAACACACTGCCTCTGCCCCATTGAAGTGTGCACATCATTTCAGTGAAGTTGTCAGTTAACCACTCTAATAGAACTGGAGATGAGGGACATTCACTTCTCACATGCAGCTGAGAGTCAGAGTATGTGTTGACTTATTTATAATGTCCTTAGTAGCGCTGTCTGTCTGTCTGTCTGTCTGTCTGTCTGTCTGTCTGTCTGTCTGTGTCTCTGTCTGTGTCTCTGTCTGTGTCTCTGTCTGTGTCTCTGTCTCTATTTCACTGTCGGTCTCTGTCTGTCTCTGTCTCTCTGTCCGTCTCCGTCTCTCGGTCCTTCTCCGTCTCTCGGTCCTTCTCCGTCTCTCTGTCTGTCTGTCAGTCACTCTGGGCACAGGCTGCATGAGGGCCATTTAAAGCATTTGGTTTGGCTGTCCCATTTCTCACCAGACAGCGTTTTTCAGCTCGACCCAAACGGCCCCTCAAGGGAGATATCAATCATAAGAAGCATAGCCACTGAGTGCTGGCAGATGGGCCTGTGTCTCTCCAGTCTGTTTAGTATTCTGTCTACTCATCATTTTCTTAAGTTACCCATTCATAAAATTATGGCAGACAACAGAACACACAAGGGAATAGTTGGAAAACCCATAGAATTACATATAGAACTAAAAGTGATTTGTAGGATCTCTGTGGGAAAATGCACATTTAGAATGCTTTGTGATTTACATAGTTGTCCATTTGGGCCCAACCCAGCGTACCTAGTTTAGGGCCAGGTGTCAGGGTGGTGATGAGTACTGCAGACGTTACGTTGAGCAGGAAAAATTCCTCCAACTCAGGGATGTCATCCTGGAAAAATAAATGTATACAATTTGTATGACATATAGCCTACATTTATACCGTATGAAAACTCAAATGAAATCCATACACATCTACAAGCCTTCCAGAGCACCAACAGAGCCAAATGAGAGAAGTTTCCTGGGTGGGCCAGAGTTGGGTTAAATTCCATTTCAATTCAGTAAGTTAACAACAATTACAATTCCCCCAAAATACATAGAGAGGCATTGAGGAATATTGGTATAGGAATTTCCGTTGACTTGATGAATTGACTAAATTGAAAAGGCATTGAGCACAGCCCTGGTGGTGGTCTTACATCCAGTATGGTGACAGGGATGGCCACAGAGATCTGTCCATCCTGCAGGATCACTGAGCCCGATACAGAGAGGAAGTCCTGTCCTGGTTCAGCCAGGGCCCCGCCCCCTTCCACCTGGGAAAGGTCCTGGAGGGATCCTCGGACCGTCTCATAGCTGATATTCACTACCCCTGGAAACACAACACCAACAATACTTAACTGATAACAGATACAGTACCAGTCAAACATTTGGACACACCTACTCATTCCACGCTTTTTCTTTATTTTTACTATTTTCTACATTGTAGAAGAATAGTGACGACATCAAAACTATGAAATAACACAAAATGGAATCATGTAGAAACCAAAAAAGTGTTAACCAAATTATATGTTATATTTGAGATTTTTCACCCTTTGCCTTAATGACAGCTTTGCACACTCTTGACATTCTCTCAACCAGCTTGTAACCTTGATTTATCTAAGGAAGTCAGTTAAGTTAAGAACAGTTAAGAACAAATTCTTATTTACAATGACGGCCTACACAGGGCAAACCCGGACGACGCTGGGCCAATTGTGCCCCGCCCTATGGACTCCCAATCACAGCCGGTTGTGATACAGCCTGGAATCGAACCAGGGTGTCTGTAGTGACGCCTAAAGCACTGAGCTGCAGTGTCTTAGACCGCTGCACCACTCGGGAGCCCTTCATGAGGTAGACACCTGGAATGCATTTCAATTAACAGTTGTGCCTTGTTAAATGTTAATTTGTGGAATTTCTTTCCTTCTTAATGCGTTTCAGCCATCAGTTGTGTTATGACAAGGTATGGGTGGTACACAGAAGATAGCCCTATTTGGTAAAAGACCAAGTCCATATTATGGCAAGAACAGCTCAAATAAGCAAAGAAAAATTACAGTCCATCATTATTTTTGATATGAAGGTCAGTCAGGGCGGAAAATGTAAATCACTTTGAACGTTTCTTCAAGTGTAATCGCAAAAAACCATCAAGCACTATGATGAAACTGGCTCTCATGAGGACGGTCACAGGAAAGGAAGACCCAGAGTTACCTCTGCTGCAGAGGATGAGTTCATTAGAGTTACCAGCCTCAGAAATTTCAGCCCAAATAAATGCTTTACAGAGTTCAAGTAACAGACACATCTCAACATCAACTGTTCAGAGGAGACAGTGTGAATCAGGCCTTCATGTTCAAATTGCTGCAAAAAAAACACTATTAAAGGACACCAATAAGAAGAAGAGACTTGCTTGGGCCAAGAAACACAAGCAATAGACATTAGACCGGTGGAAATCTGTCCTTTAGTCTGATGAGTCCAAATTTGCGATTTTGGTTCCAACCGCCGTGTCTTTGTAAGACGCAGAGTAGGTGAATATTCTCTCAGCATGCGTGGTTCCCACCGTGAAGCATGGAGGAGGAGGTGTGATGGTGTGGGGGAGCTTTGCTTGTGACACGGTCAGTGATTTGTTTAGAATTCAAGGCACATTTAACCAAGGCACATTTAACCAGGCTACCACAGCATACTGCAGCGATATGCCATCCCATCTGGTTTGCGCTTAGTGGGGCTATAATCTGTTTTTCAACAGGACAATGACCCAACACACCTCCAGGCTGTGTAAGGGCTATTTGACTAAGAAGGAGAGTGATGGAGTGCTGCATCAGATGACCTAGCCTCCACAATCACCTGACCTCAACATAATTGCGATGGTTTGGGATGAGTTGGACAGCAGAGTGAAGGAAAAGCAGCCAACAAGTGCTCAGCATATGTGGGAACTCCTTCAAGACTGTTGCAAAACCATTCCAGCCATAGCTGGTTGAGAGAATGGCAAGAGTGTCATCAAGGCAAAGGGTGGGTACTTTGAAGAATCAAAAATATATTTTGATTTGTTTAACACTTTTTTTGGTTACTACATGATTTCATATGTGTTATTTCATAGTTTTGATGTCTTCACTATTATTCTACAATGTAGAAACGGGGTAAAAATAAAGAAAAACCCTTGATTGAGTAGGTGTGTCCAAACTTTTGACTGGTACTGTACATTACTACTTTTTCAATGAGATCACATAAAATACGATAACAGTTACCTGCAGACTTAGATGTGTGAACAAAACTGCATTTACACAGGCAGCCCAATTGCCACCAATTGGTCTTTGACAAATCAGATATATTTTAGCAAAAAAATGGGTTTATGAATTTGGCTGCCTGAGTAAGCGCAGTCTAAGTGGCAAAAAGTCTGATGTTGTTTTGAGAAAATTGATCAAATGTACAGTATAGTCTGAACTTTTCCCATCATTAAGAACTGGAATTTTTCCAGCTCAGATCAAGTGGTCAGGGATAACTAACTGTCGCCACTAGTCCCAAGTCCCTATCCACGACTGACCTGAAGCCAAAAATTATCTTTTGATAAAGACGTTGAGGTCCCAGACTGACCTGAAGCCCCAAACTCTCTGTTGATGAAGACATTGAGGGTGCCGTCGCGCTCCTCCGTGTTCAGTCTGAGGGAGGACGGGGCGATGCTAAGCATCCCAAATGGCCCATCACTGGTCTCCACGGTAACCTCTGCCTCGCGCCCCTGGTCATCCAGCGCTCCGTGACCCGTTACCAGAACACCTGGGGGACAAGGAGAACAGAACTGACAGATACTATCAATACAAACCCTAGTCAAACTCATCCCCAGCCTTAGGGGCTCTTACAGACTTAACTCTTTGCTATGGTAACCTATATTGCTGATCAAAATGTGTTCTTAACTGACTCGCAATGGTTAAATAGAAGTTACATTAACAGAGATCCAAGTACATAATAGGAAAGATTTTGAAATGTGCCTGTTCAGTACTTTGACGGGAAGAGGACAGAGAAGGTGATTTACCATATGTGCGGACATTGGACAGGATCACCCTGTACAGCTCCTTCTCCTCAGGTTTTGAGTCTTCAAGCAGCTGGAGGACTATGGTGGTGTTCAGTGTTCCCTGTATGAGTGACAATATGCTCGTACTGTATACACCCAAATAAACCTTGTACTGTGCATGGCATGTAAACCATGTGAAACAGAGGAAGCAACTTGGTCAGTTTAATTTACCCCAGTGAAGAATAGTAGTCCCGAGGTGGGTGTGAAGGTCCTGGCAACGCGGGGTCCTTGGATGGCCCAGTCTACTGTGACGTTCCCCAGCCCGGGAGCTGTCCTGATCACCAGCAGGGGCAGCCTCTCCCCTACAACACACACACACACATTGATGAACAGACGCACGCAAGCGCACACGCACACACATACAAACGCAGGCACGCACACAAACACATGCACACACAGTGGTTGAAAAAGTATCCAGTTGTCATACTTGAGTAAAAGTAAAGATACATTAATAGAAAATGACTCAAATAAAATGACAAAAAAAAAATATCAGTAAGTATCTCCAATACTCAGACATAATTTACAAACCAAGCATTTGTGTTTTGTGAGTCCGCCAGATCAGAGGCAGTAGGGATGACCAGGGATGTTCTCTTTATAAGTGTGAATTTGACCATTTTCCTTCCTGCTATGCATTCGACAATGTAACGAGTACTTTTGGGTGTCAGAGAAAATGCAAGGAGTAAAAAGTACAATATTTTCTTTAGGAATGTAGTGAAGTAGAAGTAGTCAAACATATAAATAGTAAAGTAAAGTACAGATACCCCCCAAAAACATTTACATATTTTCACTTTACACCACTGCACATACACACACACACACACACACACACAGACACAGACACAGACACACAAGTTAGTCACCTTTTAAGATAATGCATGTGGAGCAACATTTTCATCATGCAAAATAGCACATGCTAATTTAAAACTTTTCCTTAACAATGTGCATTATAAGCAGTGTTGGGGAGTAGTGAACTACATGTAGTTCAACTAGTAATTTAACTACATTTTGCAGTAGCTTGGTGGTAGTTGAACTCAATTTAAATCTTGTTAGTGTTTTCAGTAGATAATTACTTTGTTGCCATGTAGTGTTGTAGCTAACTACTGGAACTACACACTACATTGTTTTGCAAAAATATAATAAAATATGAGTAAAGAAGGCAATATCTTTTTTTCTTCATGAGACCTGCTTTATTTTCATTTGAAATATTGTTAAATAGCTAAATTACACATTCTGTTAACATCATGATCTGTTTTTGCAATTTGTAGTCCATGACATTTCAGATTTAAATATGATGAAGTAGTTTGGTTGTAGTGAACTACTTTTTCAAAGTGACTTTAGTTCAGTAAACTGTATGTTTCTTAAGTGGGCAATCTGCAGTAGCTTCTTCCATTTTCGGACTTCTGAATTTTTATTTATTAATTTTTTATTTCACCTTTATTTAACCAGCTAGGCTAGTTGAGAACACCTTTATTTAACCAGGTAGGCTAGTTGAGAACACCTTTATTTAACCAGGTAGGCTAGTTGAGAACAAGTTCTCATTTGCAACTGCGACCTGGCCAAGATAAAGCAAAGCAATTCTACACATACAACAACACAGAGTTACACATGGAATAAACAAAACATACAGTCAATAATACAGTAGAACAAAAGAAAACAAAAAGTATATATACAGTATGTGCAAATGAGGTAAGTTAAGGAAATAAATAGGCCAGGGTGGCAAAGTAATTACAATATAGCAATTGAACGCTGTATTGGTAGATGTGCAGAAGATGAATGTGCAAGTAGAGATACTGGGGTGCAAAGGAGCAGGTGGCTATCTAATTACAATATAGCAATTAAACACTGGAATGGTAGATGTGCAGAAGATGAATGTGCAAGTAGAAATACTGGGGTGCAAAGGAGCAAAATAAATAAATAAATACTGTATGGGGATGAGGTAGGTAGATAGATGGGCTGTTTACAGATTGGCTATGTACAGGTGCAGTGATCTGTGAGCTGCTCTGACAGCTGGTGCTTAAAGCTAGTGAGGGAGATATGAGTCTCCAGCTTCAGAGATTTTTGCAGTTCGTTCCAGTCATTGGCAGCAGAGAACTGGAAGGAAAGACGACCAAAGGAGGAATTGGCTTTGGGGGTGACCAGTGAGATATACCTGCTGGAGCGCGTGCCATGAGTGGGTGCTGCTATGGTGACCAGTGAGCTGAGATAAGGCCGGGCTTTACCTAGCAGAGACTTGTAGATAACCTGTAGCCAGTGGGTTTGGCGATGAGTATGAAGTGAGGGCCAACCAACGAGCGCATACAGTTCGCAATGGTGGGTAGTATATGGGGCTTTGGTGACAAAACGGATGGCACTGTGATAGACTGCATCCAGTTTGTTGAGTAGAGTGTTGAAGGCTATTTTATAGATGACATCACCGAAGTCGAGGATCGATAGAATGGTCAGTTTTACGAGAGTATGTTTGGCAGCATGAATGAAGGATGCTTTGTTGCGATATAGGAAGCCGATTCTAGATTTAATTTTGGATTGGAGATGCTTAATGTGAGTCTGTAAGGAGAGTTTAAAGTCTAACCAGACTAATTAATGACATATAGCCCATTGATTCCTGAAAAATATCAATTATAAATGCCTCATGAGCTTAGTTCAACTGTTGTACCCCATCAGAACCCAACATACGCTTGTTTTCAATGTTTGTAAACAAAGTAAATGTAAACAACACTATATAGCCTCAAAACAGGGTTAAAACTATAATTTGGATATCATGGTCAGTCCTTGCATACATAGCTCTGTTTATGAATTTGAGAGTGGTTAGACTTTTCCAGCCCTATCCCTTAGCTGTGTTATTGTTTCAACTGCCGATTGCCACTTTAAGAGGAGCTTTAACGTAACTTAACTTCTTCCAGTATGAAGTAATTGGTAGCTTGGTAAACTCTATTTTTAGAGTAGATTCCACACCACTGATTATAAGGAGACTCTTGTTCAACATGGGTTTAGTAAACTGTGTGATGCATGTGATGAGAGGCAGTATTTGGACCTTGCATTTGATTATATAGGTTTCCTTCCTGGTTATTTCTCATTGCCATTTCATCATGCAAATGTTAGCCATAAGTCTGCTGTTTTAGATTAGTAAACCAGGGTATAGGACTTGATGAGGGCAATTGGAAGGACCTTCCTTAGCTACCGTAGGTGCTTCAGAGACTCATTATATCAGTAAGTGGTGTAAGGATTTGCCGCAGATAGAAGTGGAAGAGCTCTGTCATGCATGCCCAATGAGCTATGCCTGGAACTAACTACATGAGCCACCTATTGCCACATGCTCCTCCCACTACCTGCTGCATTCCTTCATTAATTCATTGGTTGCATTGATCCCACGGAGTGCAAAGTGATGAATGAGGTTGGTAGCGGTGTTGAGCTATGCTAACTGTGTTTGCGGTATGGTAGCGGTGTTGAGCTATGCTAACTGTGTTTGCGGTATGGTAGCGGTGTTGAGCTATGCTAACTGTGTTTGCGGTATGGTAGCTGTGTTGAATGAGGTTGAGCTATGGTAGCTGTGTTGAATGAGGTTGAGCTATGGTAGCTGTGTTAAGCTATGTTAGCTGTGTAAAGCTATGGGAGCAGTGTTAAGCTATGGTAGCTGTATTGAATGAGGTTGAGCTATGGTAGCAGTGTTACGCTATGGTAGCTGTGTTGCCGAATGGTAACTGTGTTGCCGAATGGTAACTGTGTTGAATGAGGTTGAGCTATGGTAGCAGTGTTGAGCTATGGTGCGGTGTTGCCCTATGGTAAATGTGTTGAATGAGTTTGAGCTATGGCGTGCTGAACAATGGTAACTGTGTTGAGCTATGGTAAATGTGTTGAGCTATGGTATCGGTGTTGAGCTATGGTAGCTGTGTTGCCGTATGGTAGCTGTGTTAAGCTATGGCAACTGTGTTGAGCTATGGTAGCGGCATTGAGCAATGGCAACTGTGTTGAGCTATGGTAGCGGCGTTGAGCAATGGTAGCGGTGTTGCCCTATGGTAAGTGTGTTGAATAAGTTTGAGCTATGGCGTGTTTAGCTATTGTAACTGTGTTGCGCTACGGTAACAGTTTTGAGGTATGGTAGTGGTGTTGAGCTATGGTAGTGGTGTTGAGCTATGGTGCGGTGTTGCCCTATGGTAAGTGTGTTGAATAAGTTTGAGCTATGGCGTGTTTAGCTATTGTAACTGTGTTGCGCTACGGTAACGGTGTTGAGCTATGGTAGCTGTGTTGAGCTATGGTAGCTGTGTTGAGCTATGGTAGCTGTGTTGAGCTATGGTAGCTGTGTTGAGCTATGGTAGCTGTGTTGAATGAGGTTGAGCTATGGTAGCAGTGTTAAGCTATGGTAGCTGTGTTGCTGTATGGTAGGTGTGTTGAGCTATGGTAGCAGTGTTAAGCTATGGTAGCTGTGTTGAGCAATGGTAGCTGTGTTGAGCTATGGTAGCTGTGTTGAGCTATGGTAGCTGTGTTGAATGAGGTTGAGCTATGGTAGCAGTGTTAAGCTATGGTAGCTGTGTTGCTGTATGATAGCTGTGTTGAGCTATGGTAGCAGTGTTAAGCTATGGTAGCTGTGTTGCTGTATGGTAGCTGTGTTGAGCTATGGTAGCAGTGTTAAGCTATGGTAGCTGTGTTGCTGTATGGTAGCTGTGTTGAGCAATGGTAACTGTGTTGCGCTATGGTAGCGGTGTCGAGCTATGGTTTGGTGTCGTGCTGTGGTAGCGGTGTTGCGCTATGGTAGCAGTGTTGAGCTATGGTAACTATGGTAGCTGTGTTGCCGTATGGTAGCTTTGTTGAGCTATGGCAACTGTGTTGAGCTATGGTAGCGGCGTTGAGCTATGGTAGCTGTATTGAGCAATGCTAGAGGTGTTTAGCTATGGTAGCTGCGTTGAATGAGGTTGAGCTATGGTAACTGTGTTGAGCTATGGTACCGGTGTTGCACAATGGTAATGGTGTTGCGCTATGGTAACGGTGTTGCGCTATGGTAACGGTGTTGCGCTATGGTAACGGTGTTGCGCTATGGTAACGGTGTTGCGCTATGGTAACGGTGTTGCGCTATGGTAGCTGTGTTGAACTATGGTAGCAGTGTTGAGCTATGGTAGCATTGTTGAGCTATGGTGCGGTGTTGAGCTAAGGTAACGGCGTTGCGCCATGGTAGCGGTGTTGAGCTATGGTAACTGTGTTGAGCTATGGTAACTGTGTTGAGCTATAGTAACTGTGTTGCCGTATGGCAGCTGTGAAATTACTTTTAAAGAACGACCAGGCATCCTTGACTGACGGGATGAGGTCAATATCCTTGCAGGATACCCGGGCCAGGTCGATTAGAAAGGCCTGCTCGCAGAAGTGTTTTAGTGAGCATTTGAGGGGTGGTCGTTTGACCGTGGACCCATAGCGGATGCAGGCAATGAGGCAGTGATCGCTGAGATCCTGATTGAAAACAGCAGAGGTGTATTTGGAGGGCAAGTTGGTCAGGATAATATCTATGAGGGTGCCCGTGTTTACGGATTTAGGGTTGTACCTGGTGGTTTCCTCAATAATTTGTGTGAGATTGATGGCATCTAGCTTAGATTGTAGGACTGCTGGGGTGTTAAGCATATCCCAGTTTCAGTCACCTAACAGAACGAACTCTGAAGATAGATGGAGGGCAATCAATTCACATATGGTGTCCAGGGCACAGCTGGGAGCTGAGGTGGGTCTATAACAGGCGGCAACAGTGAGAGACTTATTTCTGGAGAGATTCATTTTTAAAATTAGAAGCTCGAACTGTTTGGGCATAGACCTGGAAAGTATGACATAACTTTGCAAGCTATCTCTGCAGTAGATTGCAACTCCTCCTCCTTTGGCAGTTCTATCTTGACAGAAAATGTTGTAGTTGGGTATGGAAATCTCAGATTTTTTGGTGGCCTTCCTAAGCCAGGATTCAGATACGGCAAGGACATCAGGGTTGGTGGAGTGTGCTAAAGCAGTGAGTAAAACAAACTTGGGGAGGAGGCTTCTGATGTTAACATGCATGAAACCAAGGCTTTTTTTCGATTACAGAAGTCAACAAATGAGAGTGCCTGGGAACACGCAGGGCCTGGGTTAGCCTCCACATCACCCAAGGAACAGAGGAGGAGTAGGATGAGGGTACGGCTAAAGGCTAGCAAAACTGGCCGTCTAGTGTGTTGGGGACAGAGAATAAAAGGAGCAGATTTCTGGGTGTGGTAGAATAGATTCAGGGCATAATGTGCAGACATGGGTATGGTGGGGTGCGGGTACAGTATAGGTAAACCCGGGCACTGAGTGATGATAAGAGAGGTTGCATCTCTGGACACGCTGGTTATACTGGGTGAGGTCACCGCATGTGTGGGAGGTGGGATAAAGGAGGTATCTGTGGCATGTACAGTGGGACTAGGGGCTCCCCACGAAACTAAAACAATGATAACTATCCTAAACAACAGTATACAAGGCATATTGACATTTGAGAGAGACGTAAAGCGAGGCATAAAGCAATCATAGGTGTTGATTGGGAGAGCTAGCTAAGACAACAACGGGTAAGACAACAACAGGTAAAATGGTGATGAATGGGCAGAGAGGGTCGGTTAACTACACACAGGGCCTGAGTTCGGGGCTAGGGCCGACAGATAAACAAAGGTAAACAAAGTGGAGTACCATGATAAATGAACAGTCCAGCAGGCATCAGCTATGTAGCCAAGTGATCATAGGGTCCAGTGTACAGCAATAAATGGAACAGGGAAGCTGCGGGGTAGTCGTTGCAACGCTAGCACGCTGGAGACACAGTGTTTAAAGTTAGCAGACCGGGGTAGGTAGAAGCGTCTGCTCCGATGTCCGGCAAAGGCCAGTTGAAGGCACATTTGATGGAATTACGTCTGCGGACTAATCGTGGTGGCACGGGCGGGCCACCCTGTCGACGAAGGGACAGGGCAGATGGCGAAAGACGTATTGTAGTTGTGGTAATTTCGTTTGCTAGCCCGGGAGATGTGCCTGGCTCAGGGCTAGCTTCGGGGCCGGGTCACTCAGTGGCAGCTAGCTATCTGTGATGATCAATGGTCCGGGGTTTACGTCAGGAATCAGGCGTTGTAGTGTAGAAAAACAGTCCGAGGCTGCCAGGTATTATCCAGGCTAAAAAACGGCTGGTGCCTGAGCAGAGGGTAAAGGCCGCTAGCAGTGGCTAAGAATGACTAAATAGCTAGTAGCTAATTAGCTGGCTAGCTTCTGATGAAAGTTTTGGCTATAAGATCTAAAAAATAAAATATCGGATCCATGTCACATTGAGTGAGGCGGGTTACCAGAAGGCATATTTAATTTAAAAGTGGAAAAAGAGATTGAAAAATAAATTGGAATTTATACAAAAAATACGAAAAATACAAAAATTATTTTGACAGGTGTTAATATAGTTACTTTTAGGGGAGGTAATTTTGTCATTAGTGTCTGCTTGGTAAACTGGCTCGATGCAGACATAATAATAATTCACAGAGTGATTAACATTGTGGCTTGCTTCATTAAAGTGACTGACAGGGGCCCCTCTACCACACTCACCCTTTCTGGCGATGACAGAGCGTGAGGCTGAGTGGAAGCCCACCACCCCGGCTACGTTGTCGTTAGCCAGGATGATGATGGTGACCGTGTCTGAGCTGGGCAGGATCCGACTGCCTCCCGCAGTCTTCACCAAGCCAACCATCAGGGTCTCGCTGTCCTCGGGCTCCAAATCATCCACGATCACTATCTCAATGTTCTTCTTAATATCGCCTTGGGATGGAGGGAACACAATATATTGCATATCAAAAAATGCATTCATATCCAAAAAGTGTAGTACTAGATTTCAAACCTACCATCGGCAAAGACAAGTGTTCCTCCAGTCCCGGTGAAGTCAGTGCCCGGTGTTGCCATTCCACCCACGAACCTCCACTCCACAGTCACCTGCCCTAGGCTGCCCCCCCTCCTCTCTATGACCAGGGGAACTGGCCCACGTGGTTCCTCCCTCACCTCCAGATAGAGCCCGTCCTGTGTAGCATTAGAGCTGAGGCTATAGATGAGAAACACCCCAAAGGCATCCCCATTCATTCCGATTGTGACCACTGCCTTGTCCGGATGCCCTATGGAGGGCAGGTTCTTCTGAGCCACCGTCAAGTTCACCAGCACCACCTTCAGGATGCGGATGGAGAAGCTCTCGTCCATTTCGGGGAGTTTGTCCGTCAGAATTGGCACGGTCAGGTTGGCTTCCCCTGAGCCGTCCTCCAAGATGGCTGTCTGTGCTGTCGTAGTGTAGTCACTCCCCGCCATGGCCTGCGAGCTGAAGAGAGCGGCGGTGGCCGTGGTGTTCTTGGTGTAGGTGAGGGTCTGGGCGGACTCGGTCAGCTGATCGGCCCCGCTGGTCACCCAGGAGCAGGAGGCCATGGGGGAAGAACCCCCAGGAGGAGACAGGGAGAAGGCCTGACAGGCTCTCTCCCTCAAGCAGGCAGTAGCACAGACAACCAGGGGGTCCCCCTGGGAGCTGATGTTGACTGGCCTGCGGGGGGCGCCAGAGGGCACTCCTGACACCGGGGGGCTGTAGTACAACAGCAGGTTCTGGCCTTCAGTCTGGGCCATGCTCACTATGTCTATCTCTGAGGTGCTGTAGAGGACCTCCACTCGGCCAAAATGACCACCACTGACAAGATGAGTGAGAGAGACAGAGTTAAGATGAAGGACAGAGGGAGAGAGAGTTAGTTGAGATGAAGGACAGAGAGAGGGAGAGAGAGCACATTGAGAATAAGGGCAGAGAGAGGGAGAGAGTAATTTGAGATTAAGGACAAAGAGAGGGAGAAAGAGTTAGTTGAGATTAAGGACAGAGAGAGGGAGAGAGAGTTAGTTGAGATGATTGACAGAGAGAGGGAGAGAGAGAGAGTTGAGATGAAGGAGCAAGAGAGGGAGTGAGAGTTAGTTGAGATGAAGGAGAGAGAGAGGGAGAGAGAGTTAGTTGCGATGAAAGACAGAGAGAGGGAGAGAGAGAGTAAATTGAGATGAAGGAGAGAGAGTTAGTTGAGATGAAAGACAGAGGGAGAGAGAGTTAGTTGAGATAAAGGACAGAGAGAGGGAGAGAGAGTTAGTTGAGATGAAGGAGAGAGAGTTAGTTGAGATAAAGGACCGAGAGAGGGAGAGAGAGTTAGTTGAGATGAAGGAGAGAGAGTTAGTTGAGATGAAGGAAAGAGAGAGGGAGAGAGAGTTAGTTGAGCATTCCAAGTCAAAAAACAGAAAAGTAGCAATATGTAATTTCACTGCCATAAAGGACCTGCAACAAACAAACCTTCGACGGACAGTAATGTTGGCCACAAAAATTCCCTGGAGAGGTTCCTGCACTTGATACACAGACTGGTCAAAGTAGACTGTCCCATACGGGTTGTCATTGGCTGGGACAATGATACTAACTGTTTTGTCTCTTCCAATGTTGCCTCCATTAGAGGCACTAGTCAATTCTACTTTGATTATCTGAAAAGCACAGAATGTTTAGAGGTAAAATGGCATATGTTATATTATTGTATTATAGGCCTATATATTATTAAGCATATATTATGATACAAGCCTTTGTTTGGCAAAAAATAACAACAATGTAAGAAATTACGATTGTGTTTCTTACTTCCTCAATTTCCGGCACATCGTCTGCTAGGACCTCAACTTTCAACGTCTTCATAGTTTCTCCTGGCGCAAAGGTGACCTCTCCTGACACAGGCCGGAGGTCCCCTACTGCTGCTCTGCCGTTCACCATCGCTCGCCACTGGACAACTACAGTCCCTATGGCCCCAGCGTTTCTCACGATGGGCAGTGTCACCTGGAATGAGTTCACCCCTGGCTCCTCTATGGTGACAGGACCAGCCTGAAATACTAGGGTTAGGGTTAGGGGTTAGCAGTCTGAAATACTAGGGTTAGGGGTTAGGGCTTAGCAGTCTGAAATACTAGGGTTAGGGGTTAGCAGTCTGAAATACTAGGGTTAGAGGTTAGGGGTTAGCAGTCTGAAATACTAGGGTTAGGGGTTAGGGTTAGGATTAGGGGTTAGCAGTCTGAAATACTAGGGTTAGGGGTTAGCAGTCTGAAATACTAGGGTTAGGGATTAGAGGTTAGCAGTCTGAAATACTAGGGTTAGGATTAGGGGTTAGCAGTCTGAAATACTAGGGTTAGGGGTTAGCAGTATGAAATACTAGGGTTAGGGGTTAGGGGTTAGCAGTCTGAAATACTAGGGTTAGGGGTTAGGGGATAGCAGTCTGAAATACTAGGGTTAGGGGTTAGGGTTAGGGGTTAGCAGTCTGAAATACTAGGGTTCGGATTTGGGGTTAGCAGTCTGAAATACTAGGGTTAGGGGTTAGGGGTTAGCAGTCTGAAATACTAGGGTTAGGGTTAGCAGTCTGAAATACTAGGGTTAGGGGTTAGCAGTCTGAAATACTAGGGTTAGGGGTTAGCAGTCTGAAATACTAGGGTTAGGGGTTAGCAGTCTGAAATACTAGGGTTAGGGGTTAGGGTTAGGGGTTAGCAGTCTGAAATACTAGGGTTAGGGGTTAGCAGTCTGAAATACTAGGGTTAGGGGTTAGGGTTAGGGGTTAGCAGTCTGAAATACTAGGGTTAGGGGTTAGCAGTCTGAAATACTAGGGTTAGGGGTTAGGGTTAGGGGTTAGCAGTCTGAAAAACTAGGGTTAGGATTAGGGGTTAGCAGTCTGAAATACTAGGGTTAGGGGTTAGCAGTCTGAAATACTAGGGTTAGGGGTTAGCAGTCTGAAATACTAGGGTTAGGGGTTAGCAGTCTGAAATACTAGGGTTAGGGATTAGAGGTTAGCAGTCTGAAATACTAGGGTTAGGATTAGGGGTTAGCAGTCTGAAATACTAGGGTTAGGGGTTAGCAGTATGAAATACTAGGGTTAGGGGTTAGGGGTTAGCAGTCTGAAATACTAGGGTTAGGGGTTAGGGGATAGCAGTCTGAAATACTAGGGTTAGGGGTTAGGGTTAGGGGTTAGCAGTCTGAAATACTAGGGTTCGGATTTGGGGTTAGCAGTCTGAAATACTAGGGTTAGGGGTTAGGGGTTAGCAGTCTGAAATACTAGGGTTAGGGTTAGCAGTCTGAAATACTAGGGTTAGGGGTTAGCAGTCTGAAATACTAGGGTTAGGGGTTAGCAGTCTGAAATACTAGGGTTAGGGGTTAGCAGTCTGAAATACTAGGGTTAGGGGTTAGGGTTAGGGGTTAGCAGTCTGAAATACTAGGGTTAGGGGTTAGCAGTCTGAAATACTAGGGTTAGGGGTTAGGGTTAGGGGTTAGCAGTCTGAAATACTAGGGTTAGGGGTTAGCAGTCTGAAATACTAGGGTTAGGGGTTAGGGTTAGGGGTTAGCAGTCTGAAATACTAGGGTTAGGATTAGGGGTTAGCAGTCTGAAATACTAGGGTTAGGGGTTAGCAGTCTGAAATACTAGGGTTAGGGGTTAGCAGTCTGAAATACTAGGGTTAGGGGTTAGGGGTTAGCAGTCTGAAATACTAGGGTTAGGGGTTAGGGGATAGCAGTCTGAAATACTAGGGTTAGGGGTTAGGGTTAGGGGTTAGCAGTCTGAAATACTAGGGTTAGGATTTGGGGTTAGCAGTCTGAAATACTAGGGTTAGGGGTTAGCAGTCTGAAATACTAGGGTTAGGATTAGGGGTTAGCAGTCTGAAATACTAGGTTTAGGGGTTAGCAGTCTGAAATACTAGGGTTAGGGGTTAGCAGTCTAAAATACTAGGGTTAGGGGTTAGCAGTCTGAAATACTAGGGTTAGGGGTTAGGGTTAGGGGTTAGCAGTCTGAAATACTAGGGTTAGGGGTTAGCAGTCTGAAATACTAGGGTTAGGGGTTAGGGTTAGGGGTTAGCAGTCTGAAATACTAGGGTTAGGGGTTAGCAGTCTGAAATACTAGGGTTAGGGGTTAGCAGTCTGAAATACTAGGGTTAGGGTTAGGGGTTAGGGTTAGGGCTTAGCATTCTGAAATACTAGGGTTAGGGGTTAGGGGTTAGCAGTCTGAAATACTAGGGTTAGGGGTTAGCATTCTGAAATACTAGGGTTAGGGTTAGGATTAGGGGTTAGCAATCTGAAATACTAGGGTTAGGGGTTAGCAGTCTGAAATACTAGGGTTAGGGGTTAGGGTTAGGGGTTAGCAGTCTGAAATACTAGGGTTAGAGGTTAGGGGTTAGGGTTAGGGGTTAGCATTCTGAAATACTAGGGTTAGGGGTTAGCAGTCTGAAATACTAGGGTTAGGGGTTAGGGTTTAGCAGTCTGAAATACTAGGGTTAGGGGTTAGCAGTCTGAAATACTAGGGTTAGGGGTTAGGGTTTAGCAGTCTGAAATACTAGGGTTAGGGGTCAGGGTTAGGGGTTAGCAGTCTGAAATACTAGGGTTAGGGGTTAGCAGTCTGAAATACTAGGGTTAGGGGTTAGGGTTAGGGGTTAGCAGTCTGAAATACTAGGGTTAGGATTAGGGGTTAGCAGTCTGAAATACTAGGGTTAGGGGTTAGCAGTCTGAAATACTAGGGTTAGGGGTTAGCAGTCTGAAATACTAGGGTTAGGGGTTAGGGGTTAGCAGTCTGAAATACTAGGGTTAGGGGTTAGGGGATAGCAGTCTGAAATACTAGGGTTAGGGGTTAGGGTTAGGGGTTAGCAGTCTGAAATACTAGGGTTAGGATTTGGGGTTAGCAGTCTAAAATACTAGGGTTAGGGGTTAGCAGTCTGAAATACTAGGGTTAGGATTAGGGGTTAGCAGTCTGAAATACTAGGTTTAGGGGTTAGCAGTCTGAAATACTAGGGTTAGGGGTTAGCAGTCTGAAATACTAGGGTTAGGGGTTAGCAGTCTGAAATACTAGGGTTAGGGGTTAGGGTTAGGGGTTAGCAGTCTGAAATACTAGGGTTAGGGGTTAGCAGTCTGAAATACTAGGGTTAGGGTTAGGGGTTAGCAGTCTGAAATACTAGGGTTAGGGGTTAGCAGTCTGAAATACTAGGGTTAGGGGTTAGCATTCTGAAATACTAGGGTTAGGGTTAGGATTAGGGGTTAGCAATCTGAAATACTAGGGTTAGGGGTTAGCAGTCTGAAATACTAGGGTTAGGGGTTAGGGTTAGGGGTTAGCAGTCTGAAGTACTAGGTTTAGAGGTTAGGGGTTAGGGTTAGGGGTTAGCAGTCTGAAATACTAGGGTTAGGGGTTAGCAGTCTGAAATACTAGGGTTAGGGGTTAGGGTTAGGGGTTAGCAGTCTGAAATACTAGGGTTAGGATTAGGGGTTAGCAGTCTGAAATACTAGGGTTAGGGGTTAGCAGTCTGAAATACTAGGGTTAGGGGTTAGCAGTCTGAAATACTAGGGTTAGGGGTTAGGGGTTAGCAGTCTGAAATACTAGGGTTAGGGGTTAGGGGATAGCAGTCTGAAATACTAGGGTTAGGGGTTAGGGTTAGGGGTTAGCAGTCTGAAATACTAGGGTTAGGATTTGGGGTTAGCAGTCTAAAATACTAGGGTTAGGGGTTAGCAGTCTGAAATACTAGGGTTAGGATTAGGGGTTAGCAGTCTGAAATACTAGGTTTAGGGGTTAGCAGTCTGAAATACTAGGGTTAGGGGTTAGCAGTCTGAAATACTAGGGTTAGGGGTTAGCAGTCTGAAATACTAGGGTTAGGGGTTAGGGTTAGGGGTTAGCAGTCTGAAATACTAGGGTTAGGGTTAGGGGTTAGCAGTCTGAAATACTAGGGTTAGGGGTTAGCAGTCTGAAATACTAGGGTTAGGGGTTAGCATTCTGAAATACTAGGGTTAGGGTTAGGATTAGGGGTTAGCAATCTGAAATACTAGGGTTAGGGGTTAGCAGTCTGAAATACTAGGGTTAGGGGTTAGGGTTAGGGGTTAGCAGTCTGAAGTACTAGGGTTAGAGGTTAGGGGTTAGGGTTAGGGGTTAGCATTCTGAAATACTAGGGTTAGGGGTTAGCAGTCTGAAATACTAGGGTTAGGGGTTAGGGTTTAGCATTCTGAAATACTAGGGTTAGGGGTTAGCAGTCTGAAATACTAGGGTTAGGGGTTAGGGTTTAGCAGTCTGAAATACTAGGGTTAGGGGTTAGCAGTCTGAAATACTAGGGTTAGGGGTCAGGGTTAGGGGTTAGGGTTAGGGGTTAGCAGTCTGAAATACCAGGGTTATGAGTAAGGGTTAGGGGTTAGCAGTCTGAAATACTAGGGTTAGGTGTTAGCAGTCTGAAACACAAGGGTTAAGGGTTTGCAGTCTGAAGTACTAGGCTTAGGGTTAAGGGTTTGCAGTCTGAAATACTAGGGTTAGGGTTAGGGGTTAGCAGTCTGAAATACTAGGGTTAGGGGTTAGGGTTAGGGGTTAGCAGTCTGAAATACTAGGGTTAGGGGTTAGCAGTCTGAAATACTAGGGTTAGGGGTTTGCAGTCTGAAATACTAGGGTTAGAGTTAGGAGTTAGCAGTCTGAAATACTAGGGTTAGAGTTAGGGGTTAGGGGTTAGCAGTCTGAAATACTATGCTTAGGGTTAGGGGTTAGGAGTCTGAAATACTATGCTTAGGGTTAGGGGTTAGCGGTTAGCAGTCTGAAATACTAGGGTTAGGGGTTTGCAGTCTGAAATACTAGGGTTAGGGAATAGCAGTCTGAAATACTAGGGTTAGGGGTTAGCAGTCTGAAATACTAGGGTTAGGGGTTAGGGGTTAGCAGTCTGAAATACTAGGGTTAGGGGTTTGCAGTCTGAAATACTCGGGTTAGCAGTCTGAAATACTAGGGTTAGGGTTTAGGGTTAGGGGTTAGCAGTCTGAAATACTAGGGTTAGGGTTTAGGGTTAGGGGTTAGCAGTCTGAAATACTAGGGTTAGAGGTTAGGGTTAGGGGTTTGCAGTCTGAAATACTAGGGTTAGGGTTAAGGGTTAGGAGTCTGAAATACCAGGGTTAGGGGTTAGCAGTCTGAAATACTAGGGTTAGGGTTAGGGGTTAGGGGTTAGGGGTTAGCAGTCTGAAATACTAGGGTTAGGGGTTAGCAGTCTGAAATACTAGGGTTAGGGGTTAGCAGTCTGAAATACTAGGGTTAGAGTTAGGGGTTAAGGGTTAGGGGTTAGCAGTCTGAAATACTAGGGTTAGGGGTTAGGGGTTAGCAGTCTGAAATACTAGGGTTAGGGGTTAGCAGTCTGAAATACTAGGGTTAGGGGTTAGCAGTCTGAAATACTAGGGTTAGAGGTTAGGGTTAGGGGTTTGCAGTCTGAAATGCTAGGGTTAGGGGTTAGCAGTCTGAAATACTAGGGTTAGGGGTTAGCAGTCTGAAATACTAGGGTTAGAGGTTAGGGTTAGGGGTTTGCAGTCTGAAATGCTAGGGTTAGGGGTTAGCAGTCTGAAATACTAGGGTTAGAGGTTAGGGTTAGGGGTTTGCAGTCTGAAATGCTAGGGTTAGGGGTTAGCAGTCTGAAATACTAGGGTTAGAGGTTAGGGTTAGGGGTTTGCAGTCTGAAATGCTAGGGTTAGAGGTTAGCAGTCTGAAATACTAGGGTTAGGGGTTAGCAGTCTGAAATACTAGGGTTAGGGGTTAGCAGTCTGAAATACTAGGGTTAGGGGTTAGGGTTAGGGGTTAGCAGTCTGAAATACTAGGGTTAGGGGTTAGCAGTCTGAAATACTAGGGTTAGGGGTTAGCAGTCTGAAATACTAGGGTTAGGGGTTAGGGGTTAGGGGTTAGGGGTTAGGGGTTAGCAGTCTGAAATACTAGGGAACACAAACAGTACTTTGAGGTCTAATGGGTCATTTACTAATAAACTAACAATGCAGGATTTTTCATTGGGCTCTTTTAGACAAAAATACAATAGATTATTGGCTAATGTAGTCAGTCATTGTGCATGTACTGTAATCTGATTTGAATGACCATCTGTACATTCTAGAACTATATTGACCAGTACACATGCACGTACGTGAGGGCATGTCTGTGTGGGAGAGGAGAGAGACGTGAGCTAACCAAAGGCCCCAAAGGGGTCGTCGGAGGGCAGGATGGTGATGATGGTGCGGGTGAGCACCCCCAGTTTAGCACCCCCTGTGGTGACGTTGAGCAACTCGATGCGGAAGGTCTCCTCCAGCTCAGGAATCACATCATCAATGATGTAGATGGGAACTGGCTTACTGGTCTCCCCCTCCAGGAGAACCACGTCAGAGGACGCTATGCTGTAGTCGTCACCTGGGTTGACACACACTATTTATTACATACACTTTGCATGCGCACACTTGTATACACAGTCCCTGCTATACAGTTTATATGAGACACTATTGATACTATTGAGATGATGTAGACCACACTGACCAACTCTGGCAGTCATAGGTACAGCCCTGAACTTCACAGACACGTCAGCAAAAATTCCCCCAATGCGTGTGACATTGATAATGGGTCCAACATAGTCCTCGGCCACGTTGATGGCAGGGGCGGACAGCTGCAGAAACCCAAAGGCGTCATCACTGGCCTCTACTATGACCTGGGCCACGATCTCTGCCTTCGGACCAAGACGAGGAGAATGGACAACTAGGAAAGAGAAGAAACTGTATGGTTTGACAAAAAAACAATATCGCTAGTCCAGCTGCAGACACTACATGACCAAAAGTATGTGGACACCTGCTCTTCAAACATCTCATTCCAAAATCATGGACATTAATATGTAGTTGGTCCCCCCTTTGCTGCTTTAACAGCCTCCACTCTTCTGGGGAGGCTTTCCACTAGATATTGTAACATTGCTGCGAGGACTTGCTTCCATTCAGCCACAAGATCATTAGTGAGGTCGGGCACTGATGTTGGGCAATTAGGCCTGGCTCCCAGTCGGCGTTCCAATTCATCCCAAAGGTTTTCGATTGGGTCACTACTTTGGTCACTACTCTGTGCAGGCCAGTCAAGTTCTTCCACACCGATCTCGACAAACCATTTCTGCATGGACCTCGCTTTGTGCATGGGGGCGTTGTCATGCTGAAATAAAAGTAAAGGGCCTTCCCCAAACTGTTGCCACAAAGTTGGAAGCACAGAAAAGTCTAGAATGTTATTGTATGCTGTAGCGTTAAGATTTCCCTTCACTGGAACTAAGGGGCCTAGCCCGAACCATGAACAAGCCCCAGACAATTATTCCTCCTCTATCAAACTTTACAGCTGGCACTATGCATTGGGGCAGGTAGCATTCTCCTGGCATCTGCTAAACCCAGATTTCTCCGTCGGACTGCCAGATGGTGAAGAGTGATTCCTCACTCCAGATAACGCGTTTCCACTGCTCCAGAGTCCAATGGCGGTGAGCTTTTTTTAAATGTAGTTTTAAATAATAAAAAATGTAGCCTTTATTTAACTAGGCAAATCAGTTAAGAACATTATTATTTACAATGACGGCTAGCTTTAGAACACTCCAGCCGATGCTTGGCATTGCGCATGGAGAACCCGGCTGCGGAAACCCAATTTCATGAAGCTCCCGATGAACAGGTATTGTGCTGACGTTGCTACCAGAGGCAGTTCGGAACTCGGTAGTAAGTGTTGCAACCGAGGACAGATGAGTTTTACACGCTTCAGCACTCGGCAGTCCCGTTCTGTGAGCTTGTGGGGTCTACCACTTTATGGTTGAGCCGTTGTTGCTCCTAGACGTTTCCACTTCACAAAATCAGCACTTACAGTTGACTGGGGCAGCTGTAGCAGGACAGAAATTTGACGAACTGACTTGTTGGAAAGGTGGCATTCTATGACCTTGCCATGTTGAAAGTCAATAAGCTCTTCAGTAAGGCCATTCTCCTGCCAATGTATGTCTATGGAGATTGCATGGCTGTGTGCTCGATTTTATACACCTGTCAGCAATGGGTGTGGCTGAAATAGCCAAATTCACTCATTTGAAGGGGTGTCCACATACTTTAGAATATATAGTGAACAGTTGAAGTCGGAAGTTTACATACACCTTAGCCAAATACATTTAAACTCAGTTTTTCACAATTCCTGACATTTAATCAGAGTAAAAAGTCCCTGTCTTAGGTCAGTTATGATCACCACTTTATTTCAGCTTTTCTTTCTTTCATGTAACTGAGTCAGGTTTGAATGCCTCCTTGCTCGCACACGCTTTTTCAGTTCTGCCCACAAATTTTCTATGGGATTGAGGTCAGGGCTTTGTGATGGCCACTCCAATACCTTGACTTTGTTGTCCTGAAGCCATTTTGCCACAACTTTGGAAGTATGCTTGGGGTCACTGTCCATTTTGAAGACCCATTTGCGACCAAGCTTTAACTTCCTGACTGATGTCTTGAGATGTTGCTTCAATATATCCACATAATTTCCCTCCCTCATGATGCCATCTATTTTGTGAAGTGCACCAGTCCCTCCTGCAGCAAAGCACCCCCACAAAATGATGCTGCCACCTCTGTGCTTCACGGTTAAGATGGTGTTCTTCGGCTTGCAAGCTTCCCCCTTTTTCCTCCAAACATAAAAATTGTCATTATGGCCAAACAGTTATATTTTTGTTTCATCAAACCCAAGGACATTTCTCCAAAAAGTATGACCTTTGTCCCCATGTGCAGTTGCAAACCGTAGTCTGGCTTTTTTATGGTGGTTTTGGAGCAGTGGCTTCTTTCTTGCTGAGCAGCCTTTCAGGTTATGTCGATATAGGACTCATTTTACTGTGGATATAGATACTTTTGTACTGTTTTTACCCCAGCATCTTCACAAGGTCCTTTGTTGTTGTTCTGGGATTGATTTGCACTTTTCACACCAAAGTACGTTCATCTCTAAGATACAGAACGTGTCTCCTTCCTGAGTGGTATGACAGCTGCGTGGTACCTTCAGGCATTGGGAAATTGCTCCCAAGGATGAACCAGACTTGTGGAGATCTACAATGTTTTTTCTGAGGTCTTGGCAGATTTCTTTTGATTTTTCCATAATGTCAAGCAAAGAGGCACTGCGTTTGAAGGTAGGCCTTGAAATACATTCACAGGTACACCTCCAATTGACTCAAATTATGTTAATTAGCCTATCAGAAGCTTCTAAAGCCATGACATCATTTTCTGGAATTTTCGAAGCTGTTTAAAGGCTCAGTCAACTTAGTGTATGTAAACTTCTGACCCACTGGAATTGTGATAATCTGTATGTAA
The DNA here is from genome assembly GCF_013265735.2 of Oncorhynchus mykiss. Lineage (NCBI taxonomy): Eukaryota > Metazoa > Chordata > Actinopteri > Salmoniformes > Salmonidae > Oncorhynchus > Oncorhynchus mykiss. Next base: position 12,477,748 of record NC_048570.1, read on the forward strand.
ACAATTGTTGGAAAAATTACTTGTGTCATGCACAAAGTAGATGTCCTAACCGACTTGCCAAAACTGTAGTTTGTTAACATGAAATTTGTGGAGTGGTTGAAAAACGAGTTTTAAGGACTCCAACCTAATATGTATATATAGTGTTTAAATATAGTGAATGTATATATACAGTGCCTTGCGAAAGTATTCGGCCCCCTTGAACTTTGCGACCTTTTGCCACATTTCAGGCTTCAAACATAAAGATATAAAACTGTATTTTTTTGTGAAGAATCAACAACAAGTGGGACACAATCATGAAGTGGAACGACATTTATTGGATATTTCAAACTTTTTTAACAAATCAAAAACTGAAAAATTGGGCGTGCAAAATTATTCAGCCCCCTTAAGTTAATACTTTGTAGCGCCACCTTTTGCTGCGATTACAGCTGTAAGTCGCTTGGGGTATGTCACTATCAGTTTTGCACATCGAGAGACTGAATTTTTTTCCCATTCCTCCTTGCAAAACAGCTCGAGCTCAGTGAGGTTGGATGGAGAGCATTTGTGAACAGCAGTTTTCAGTTCTTTCCACAGATTCTCGATTGGATTCAGGTCTGGACTTTGACTTGGCCATTCTAACACCTGGATATGTTTATTTTTGAACCATTCCATTGTAGATTTTGCTTTATGTTTTGGATCATTGTCTTGTTGGAAGACAAATCTCCGTCCCAGTCTCAGGTCTTTTGCAGACTCCATCAGGTTTTCTTCCAGAATGGTCCTGTATTTGGCTCCATCCATCTTCCCATCAATTTTAACCATCTTCCCTGTCCCTGCTGAAGAAAAGCAGTTCCAAACCATGATGCTGCCACCACCATGTTTGACAGTGGGGATGGTGTGTTCAGCTGTGTTGCTTTTACGCCAAACATAACGTTTTGCATTGTTGCCAAAAAGTTCAATTTTGGTTTCATCTGACCAGAGCACCTTCTTCCACATGTTTGGTGTGTCTCCCAGGTGGCTTGTGGCAAACTTTAAACAACACTTTTTATGGATATCTTTAAGAAATGGCTTTCTTCTTGCCACTCTTCCATAAAGGCCAGATTTGTGCAATATACGACTGATTGTTGTCCTATGAACAGAGTCTCCCACCTCAGCTGTAGATCTCTGCAGTTCATCCAGAGTGATCATGGGCCTCTTGGCTGCATCTCTGATCAGTCTTCTCCTTGTATGAGCTGAAAGTTTAGAGGGACGGCCAGGTCTTGGTAGATTTGCAGTGGTCTGATACTCCTTCCATTTCAATATTATCGCTTGCACAGTGCTCCTTGGGATGTTTAAAGCTTGGGAAATCTTTTTGTATCCAAATCCGGCTTTAAACTTCTTCACAACAGTATCTCGGACCTGCCTGGTGTGTTCCTTGTTCTTCATGAAGCTCTCTGCGCTTTTAACGGACCTCTGAGACCATCACAGTGCAGGTGCATTTATACGGAGACTTGATTACACACAGGTGGATTGTATTTATCATCATTAGTCATTTAGGTCAACATTGGATCATTCAGAGATCCTCACTGAACTTCTGGAGAGAGTTTGCTGCACTGAAAGTAAAGGGGCTGAATAATTTCGCACGCCCAATTTTTCAGTTTTTGATTTGTTAAAAAAGTTTGAAATATCCAATAAATGTCGTTCCACTTCATGATTGTGTCCCACTTGTTGTTGATTCTTCACAAAAAAATACAGTTTTATATCTTTATGTTTGAAGCCTGAAATGTGGCAAAAGGTTGCAAAGTTCAAGGGGGCCGAATACTTTCGCAAGGCACTGTATATATATATATATATACATACAGTGGGGCAAAAAAGTATTGAAGTCTTCACAAGGTTTTCACACACTGCTGCTGGTATTTTGGCCCATTCCTCCATGCAGATCTCCTCTAGAGCAGTGATGTTTTGGGGCTGTTGCTGAGCAACGCGGACTTTCAACTCCCTCCAAAGATTTTCTTTGGGGTTGAGATCTAGAGACTGGCTAGGCCACTCCAGGACCTTGAAATGCTTCTTACGAAGCCACTCCTTCGTTGCCCGGGCGGTGTTATTTGGGATCATTGTCATGCTGAAAGACCCAGCCACGTTTCATCTTCAATGCCCTTGCTGATGGAAGGAGGTTTTCACTCAAAATCTCACGATACATGGCCCCATTCATTCTTTCCTTTACACGGATCAGTCGTCCTGGTCCCTTTGCAGAAAAACAGCCACAAAGCATGATGTTTCCACCCCCATGCTTCACAGTAGGTATGGTGTTCTTTGGATGCAACTCAGCATTCTTTGTCCTCCAAACACGACGAGTTGAGTTTTTACCAAAAGGTTCTATTTTGGTTTCATCTGACCATATGACATTCTCCCAATCTTCTTCTGGATCATCCAAATGCTCTCTAGCAAACTTCAGACGGGCATGGACATGTACTGGCTTAAGCAGGGGGACACGTCTGGCACTGCAGGATTTGAGTCCCTGGCGGCATAGTGTGTTACTGATGGTAGGCTTTGTTACTTTGGTCCCAGCTCTCTGCAGGTCATTCACTATGTCCCCCCGTGCGGTTCTGGGATTTTTGCTGTGATCATTTTGACCCCACGGGGTGAGATCTTGCGTGGAGCCCCAGATCGAGGGAGATTATCAGTGGTCTTGTATGTCTTCCATTTCCTAATAATTGCTCCCACAGTTGATTTCTTCAAACCAAGCTGCTTGCCTATTGCAGATTCAGTCTTCCCAGCCTGGTGCAGGTCTACAATTTTGTTTCTGGTGTCCTTTGACTGCTCTTTGGTCTTGGCCATAGTGGAATTTGGAATGTGACTGTTTGAGGTTGTGGACATGTGTATTTTATACTGAGAACAAGTTCAAACAGGTGCCATTAATACAGGTAATGAGTGGAGGACAGAGGAGCCTCTTAAAGAAGAAGTTACAGGTGTGTGAGAGCCAGAAATCTTGCTTGTTTGTAGGAGACCAAATACTTATTTTCCACCATAATGTGCAAATAAATTCATAAAAAATCCTACAATGTGATCTTCTGGATTTTTTTCCCCATTTTGTCTGTCATAGTCGAAGTGTACCTATGATGAAAATTACAGGCCTCCTCACATCTTTTTAAGTGGGAGAACTTGCACAATTGGTGGCTGATTAAATACTTTTTGCCCAACTGTGTGTTTGTGTATATATATAGTGTATGTATATAGAGTACATATATATAGTGAATGTATATATAGAGTACATATATATAGTGAATGTATATATAGAGTACATATATATAATGAATGTCTGTATATATAGTTTATGTACACTATCGTTCAAAAGTTTGGGCTCACTTAGAAATGTCCATGTTTTTGAAAGAAAAGCTAAATTTTTGCCCATTAAAATAACTTCAAATTGATCAAATTGACATTGTTTATGTACTAAATGACCATTGTAGCTGGAGGAATATCTACATAGTTGTACAGAGGCTAGCATCTCGGAGTCACCTCTTCACTGTTGACTTGTGTTTTGCGGGTACTATTTAATGAATCTGCCAGTTGAGGACTTGTGAGGCGTCTGTTTCTCAAACTAGACACACTAATGTACTTGTCCTCTTGCTCAGTTGTGCACCGGGGCCTCCCACTCCACTTTCTATTCTGGTTAGGGCCAGTTTGCGCTGTTCTGTGAAGGGAGTAGTACACAGCGTTGTATGAGATCTTCAGTTTCTTGGCAATTTCTCGCATGGAATAGCCTTCATTTCTCAGAACAAGAATAGACTGACAAGTTTCAGAAGAAAGGTCTTTGTTTCTGGACATTTTGAGCCTGTAATCGAACCCACAAATGCTGATACTCCAGATACTCACCTAGTCTAAAGAAACCCAGTTTTATTGCTTCTTTAATCAGCACAAAAGTTTTCAGCTGTGCTAACATAATTGCAAAAGTTTTTTCTAATGATCAATTAGCCGTTTAAAATGATGAACTTGGATTAGCTAACACAACGTGCCATTGGAACACAGTAGTGATGGTTGCTGATAATGGACCTCTGAACGCCTATCTGGATATTCCATAAAAAATCTGCCATTTCCAGCTACAATAGTCATTTACAACATTAACAATGTCTACACTGTATTTCTGATAAATCTGATGTTATTTTAATGGACAAAAAATGTGCTTTTCTTTCAAAAACTAGGACATTTCTAAGTGACCCCAAACTTTTGAACGATAGTTTATATAGTGTATGTACATATAGTGTTTATATATATATATATATATTAGTTTTTGTATATGTAGTGTACATATATATATATATTGTATGTTGACCATGTATAAGCCTGGATATTCATAGTTGCGATGTGAACATGTTGCAGTGATTTACTTAATCTCTCATGCTGTCCTCCTCCTATGAGATTGACACTGATCAGCTCCATGAATACAGACTCATCCCTCTCCGGCTCGTCATCATCCAGCACTCGAAGGGTTACTTTAGCCTCACTCTGATTGGCTGCGAACCCCACCGACTCCAGGAGGGGGACAAAGTCCTTCCCCTCGTTGGCCCGGCCCACCCCCGGGGTCATGAAGGGGGCGGCGTCAGCCTCACTCAGGGTCCCATATGTAACGCGCACCCTTCCCATCAGCCCCCTCTGCCTGTAGATGGTGAGGGTGACCAGGGTGTGGCCCTCAGGCAGGCGGACCGGCCTGCTGCTATCAGAGAACACAAACACTCCATAGGGGTCGTCACTGGCCAGCACGGTCACAGTGGCCTCAGTCCTCAAACCCAGACGCCCATGGGAGACGTTGACTAGGGACACACCGAATCTCTTGTCCAGCTCCGGCACCTCGTCCTGGGCCACCTGGAGCTCAATCTCCCCCCTGGTCTGGCCCACTTGGAAGGTTATGTTCCCGGCCCTGCTGATGAGGTCTTCCTCAGAGCTGACATCAGCCTCCCAGAATACAGTTACTTTGGACAAGGCACCGAACAACCGCATCACCTGAGATGGTTAGAGAGGGGGCCCAGAGAGAGAGTAGAGTAAACACAAACACACTGAAACACAGAGACACACACACACACACACACACACATTGAAACACAGAGATACACACACACACTGAAACACAGAGATACACACAGAGACACACACACTGAAACACAGAGATACACACAGAGACACACACTGAAACACAGAGATACACACAAAGACACACACACACACATTGAAACACAGAGATACACACACACACACACTGAAACACAGAGATACACACACACACACTGAAACACAGAGATACACACAGAGACACACACACTGAAACACAGAGATACACACAGAGACACACACACTGAAACACAGAGATACACACAGAGATACACACACTGAAACACAGAGATACACACAGAGATACACACAAACACACACTGACCTGCAGCAGCACAGTGCTGCGTCCCTCCTCAGGCTCAGTGCCATTGACAGACAGAGAGTCCAAGCTGAACTGAAACACTCCGTGTGCGTCGTCAGAGGCAGCGATGGTCACAGTGATATGGGAGGCGACTCCCAAGCTGGCTAGAAAGACATACAGGTGTTTAACTATCGGGACATCACAACGTGTGACAGCCAGGGGAGTAGCACACACTGTAAACCCTGTCATTATTTTCATAACCAAAAATCAATGACTGCTTCCTATTGTGCCACATTGTGTAGAACTGAATTCCAATCGAATCCTATTGATCCTCTTGAAATGCTAGTCCTGAACCCTGCAGTGCATTGTGGGTTTTTAATAAGGGAGAGGGTGAAGCCCTACAGAGAAACAATGATCCCTGGGACCTGGGACATTTTCTGTTCACCACTTACCACTGCTGCCCTCATCTCAATAGAATTTCTATTTACTTTTCCCACATCCCTCTCCCCGGTCACAGATCACTGGAACCATTGACATTTTAATCCCACACACACACACGAAGGCACGCAAGCACACACACACACACGAAGGCACGCAAGCACACACACACACACGCAAAGGCACGCAAGCACACACACACACACACACGAAGGCACGCAAGCACACACACACACACACACGAAGGCACGCAAGCACACACGCACACACGAAGGCACGCAAGCACACACGCACACGCATACAAAGGCACACATTGAGGTGTGAGCACGCAAAGACAAGCGCATACATGCAAACACACACACACAGAGCCTGGCCTTATCAGAGTAGGGTAAGAACTACAGAGGACGTAACACCTCTCCCAACAATATATACATATGCTTAGGAGGAGAGGGACAGTCTAAAAGGATGGGAGGTATTTGGGGGGAGGTGTAGGGGAGGTGGTCTTACCACGGTGGTGAGAGGTCAAGTGGAAGAAGTCAGTGTCACTTTCTCCACTGCCACTGCCAAGGAACTGACCCACTTTAGGAGCACACCAGAGTAGTGGGGATCATTGGGGAGTACAGCACACAGGAGCACACCAGAGTAGTGGGGATCATTGGGGAGTACAGCACACAGGAGCACACCAGAGTAGTGGGGATCATTGGGGAGTACAGCACACAGGAGCACACGGAAACACACGGGAGCACACAAAGTTGCAGAACACAGGCAAAGGATCAGTTAGAGCAGGATTTCAGGGGTGGGACACACTGACAGATATGATTACAGGATAGGAAGGTGGACTATTTACAATGATCAGAAACAAGAGAAGAGGTGGTAAGAAGATCATCACCAATTGGACAATCAATCAATCAATCAATCAATCAATCAATCAATCAATCAATGGTATCTGTTTTACCTCCTCCGTCAGGGTTGTAGAGCTCCACTCTGAACACCTTGTCCAACTCAGGGACGGGGTTGTCTATGACGATCACACTGATGTACTTGAAGCGTTCTCCTGGCAAGAAGTCTAGCATGCCGTCTGAGTCCTGTATGGGCCATGGAACAAGTGCAGGTAGAGTAGGTAGGGAACAAGGGGTTAGCTTGGGGAGTTAGCACAAGCTCACTATCAAACAGCCATCAAAGGAGTTAGTCTAGTGACAACCTATCAAACAGCCATCAAAGGAGTTAGTCTAGTGACAACCAATCAAACAGCCATCAAAGGAGTTAGTCTAGTGACTCAAACATTATGTAGGGTATGCCTTATTATTCTCTTAATCTTTTCAAAATAAAAGCGCAGCAGATAGCCAAGTATAAGGATCGAATAGGACGTTCTTACGGGTAAAATCATATCTAAACACACATTCCTAAATCATAAATCATGTATCATTCTTGTATTAGGAGATTTTTTTTTTAAATGGGCAAGTGACCATCCATCCCTGTGTCTGTCTGAGATGCTGATCTACAGTACAAGGATGGCAGGAAATTACCTCATAGTCCTCGGGGCTGGCGGCGGTAAACGGTGAGGTCCTGTAGCCGACCATGACTCTTCCCAGGAGGCCTTGGGCCCTGGCCACCAGCAGGCGAACCTCGCCATCGTCCTCGTTGACCGTGACGTGGGCAGGCTCTGTTGCCGGGGGGATTATGCCCTCAGCCGGCAGGCTCGGCTGGAACTGGAGCAGACCTGGGAGAGAGGGAGACCAGTACTCACAACAGCTGCTCATCTAGCTTCATAGAACAATAAGCCTGGTCAGAGATGATCAGCGAGGGGATCAATACATGACATATTACTGATACATTCATAACATGGGAACATCCATAACTATGAGTGATCTAACTGTGTCTGTGACAAATGTATATCAACAGTTGATGATTGACTCGCACCAACAGCAGTTTGATACAGTGTTTTTACATTATGCCACAAACTGAACCTATTTCCAACAGATTATAAGCAAAACGTCTTGTGTTTGTCAACTATGTGTTTTTACAGATATCTGCAGTTCTTGATTCATGTACTCTGGATGAGAATTGGCATTAGGCAGTATGATGTGAAAATCAGTTTGAGGTTCTTCTGGGGTGGCACAGGGGTGTGTGTGTTTGTGTGTCTCTCCCTGCACCATAGGGATGGTCGCTGGCCATGACGGTGACCCTGGTAGCTGAGTTGTCAGGATTGATGCTGGATCCACTGGTGGGGGTGGAGCCTGGCTTCCCATCGCCTGACTCTGCTGACACCAGAGTGACCTGGAAGGACTCTGCGAACTCAGGGGTGTCATCATTCAACACCAGCAGGTTCAGGACCTGGGAGTGGCAGGGAGATGATGTCATAACACATGAGAGATAGTCAAGATTTCAATCTAAAATTAACTGCGTAGATATGTGTAGATATTCATAATGTATTTGTTTGCAGGCTTTAGTGTCTGTAGTGGATTTGTAGCTAAGCCTAATCATTATCAAGCACCGTTGACCAGAACAACATATTCCTCTCAGCCACTAGGTGGGGCTAGAAGTTACCAACACTACTGAGTGGATGAAAATAGTTTTCTGGGATGAAATATGGTCAGAAATGTAGATGAATGGTAAAACATTTCTCCTGACTTGTTTGTCTGACCTTTCAGTGTGTTTGTGTGCATGCACGTGCATGTGTGAGTGTGTGTACAGTGTGTGTGAGTGTATGTACAGTGTGTGTGAGTGTATGTACAGTGCGTGTGTGTGTGTGTGTGTGTGTGTGTGTGTGTGTGTGTGTGTGTGTGTGTGTGTGTGTGTGTGTGTGTGTGTGTGTGTGTGTGTGACTCTGGTTGTTCCTCCACACCTCAGAGCGCTGACCGGGAAGAAAGAGCACCGAGCCGCTGGCCTTGGTAAAGTCCTGGTGGGCCGGAGCCTGGCTGTCTGAGTGAAGCTGAGTGACCGTGTAGTTCACATAGACGTGGTCCAGAACCCCACGCGTCCGCTCAATAACACAGGAGATGGTGGAGCCTTCCTCTGTCGTCTGGCCATAGAGGAAGGACAGAGAGGACAGGCACAGAGCCGGGTTGTTAATGATGCTCCCTAAACCAACCAGACATTGTGACATTTTAAACCATATTGTCACATCACACATCAAAATTGTAAACAAACTTTCATTTGATGACAAACTCTGACAAGATATCACAACTTGTTATCAATTCAAGACTGACACGACTCATTCCAAAAATGTACCTTTGCTCTTTCATGGACAGCCCTCCTCTAATTCCTGCAGAGTCATGATGTGATTTGCAAAGAGACACCCGATAGCCACACATGCCTCTGAGTCCCTTTGTCCCCATGCAGAATTAGAGGGACCCTTGTTCTGATGGAATGCCATCCCCTGGTCTACCACCTGTTCTGCTACTGGGACTCTACTTCCATGGGAATGCCTGGTCTATCACCTTTTGCTCTACCTGAGAGGAGCCATCAGAGATGCCATGTGTCCCGTCTCTCTAAAGGGTTGAGCGCACACTTCCTCCACCCAGGCGTGAACACTGGTTAAATATGCACGAGGACACACAAACCACTGGCTTCAATTACATGTCTTTCTAGGTAACCAAATATCCATATTCTCAGTGTACATGGCTCAAAGCTAGTCAGAGAACGTGACAATAATGTGCTGTTCTCCAGTGTGCTGTTTTTCTTACATCATTTTGCTGATGTGTCAGTCAGGTTCAGAGCTGTACGAATGACTGCCTTAGTTGGCAAGTGGGGTCTACATTTCATCTCGATAGTGTCAATAGTGTCTCATTTATTCTGTAAAGCAGGTAAGATACTGTATGTGTGCGTGTGTGTATGTATCAGGGGTCGTGTTAACGCAGGATTCTGCGCTTTTCATCCAGAAAAGGAAAGATAAAACGCAAAATAAATATATTGCTGCGTTTAAAAAAAAAACAGATCTAAAAAAATAAATGAATGTAAATTCTGCTCGGCTTCAATCAGGGTTCAAACGAAATCATGACTGTAAAAGGACAAATTTTGTGCTTCAGTTGCACTTCTCCATCAGGATTAAATATCTTTGCTCTCCTCATTGGATCACCAGGCAGCCTCTGACTGATGTGTAGGCTACTTTTCTCTGGTACTTTCATCTGGTGTAGTTTTTCCTCTGGTAGCAGGTTAAAATGCAAGATTAACTTCAAGCAAAACATCAGGAAATGTAGCTGGCTACATTCTTTCTATGATAAATATTAGAAATGTGATGGCCATGCATAGTTTTTGCGAAAAAATACCTTAATTTTTCATTGTAAGTTAATGTACTTGTGAGCTAATGTAAGTTAATGCATGGGTGGCTGCCAGCCAAATAGCATTATACTTTCTGCCGAATGTGTTGCACTAATGTATTTTGTGTGAAGAAAAACTAGTTGCTCGCCCCTGATCACTCTATTGAAGAAAAAAACACTGTTGACTTTCAGTATAAGACCCAGGTGAAATGGTTCAAAACAAAGATTTTTTATGTTCTGCGTTTTGAAAATGCAGATTTCTAAAAGCTAATGTGACCCGTGTGTGTGTGTGTGTGTGTGTCTTACGTCTGGTATGCAGGTGCCGGTGAAGCCAAAGAAGCCGTTGGCGTTGTCACTCTTCATCACCCGTAGGGTGGCGGTGGGGCGGGGGAGGGGGAGGCGCGCCCCCCCGTGGGCCGCCACCAGCTGCAAGTAGAACACCTCCTCTCCCTCCTCCTCCTTGTCGTCCCGCACCTTCACCACAAAGGCCTTCTGCCTCTCGTCCTGCCTGTACTGCAGGTAGCCAGAGATGTTCCTCAGGTCCGTCTTGGCGGGCTGCGCGTGGAGCTCGTGGATCTCTGAGCGGTTCAGTCTGCTGTGGTAGAGACGCAGATCCTGCAGGAGGCCCGTGTAACGCTCCTCTCCATAGGGGTCCGAGCCGATCCGCACAGGAGCTAAACCTGCAACACACACAGGAGGTAGAAGAATACACTCAGAACAACATCAAGCAGTAGGTGATCATGCTTTTTGTATTCAGAGAAGCTGACAAGCATGTATTGTACAGTGTATCCATTCCAGAATGATTAATTAATGCTACAGTGCCCCCCACCTCACCACACACACACACACACACACAGACCACCAGCGAGCATTGCAACAGCAAAAAAAATACAAATAGAGGAAGCTCTCCACGGTGACCACGGACAAAGCCCTCAGAGAAAGCAGTAGAACACTGTTTGGATTGACAGTATGGGACGTGTCTGTTGTTTACATGTATATCCATTTGATTGAAGGGGGGGGGGGGGCTACAGAAAGCACATTGTCTTCAGTTATTGGGGGAGAACGAAAACTGCAGCCTGCTTTCATCTGCCTGTAACAATGTCCAATGTAACAATGGTGGCTAAGTGCTCGCTCAAGCATTGCTGAGTCTCTGTAAGTCCAAACAATAGGAGAGGAGGAATGGGAAAGGAGGAATGGGAGAGGAGGAATGGGAGAGTTGTAATGGGAGAGGAGGAATGGGAGAGGAGGAATGGGAGTGGAGGAATGGGAGTGGAGGAATGGGAGAGGAGGAATGGGAGAGGAGGAATGGGAGCTGAGTAATGGGAGAGGAGGAATGGGAGCTGAGTAATGGGAGAGGAGGAATGGGAGCTGAGTAATGGGAGAGGAGGAATGGGAGAGGAGGAAGGAGAGAGGAGGAATGGGAGAGGAGGAATGGGAGAGGAGGAAGGAGAGAGGAGTAATGGGAGAGGAGGAATGGCAGCGGAGGAATGGGAGCAGAGGAATGGGAGAGGAGGAATGGGAGAGTAGGAATGGGAGAGGTGGAATGGGAGAGGAGGAAGGAGAGAGGAGGAATGGGAGAGGAGGAATGGGAGAGGAGGGAGGAGAGAGGAGTAATGGGAGAGGAGGAATGGGAGCGGAGGAATGGGAGCAGAGGAATGGGAGAGGAGGAATGGGAGAGTAGGAATGGGAGAGGTGGAATGGGAGAGGAGGAAGGAGAGAGGTGTAATGGGAGAGGAGGAATGGGAGAGGAGGAATGGGAGCGGAGGAATGGGAGCAGAGGAATGGGAGTGGAGGAAGGAGAGAGGAGGAATGGGAGAGGAGGAATGGGAGAGGAGGAATGGGAGAGGAGGAAGGAGAGAGGAGTAATGGGAGAGGAGGAATGGGAGAGGAGGAATGGGAGCTGAGTAATGGGAGAGGAGGAATGGGAGCTGAGTAATGGGAGAGGAGGAAGGAGAGAGGAGGAATGGGAGAGGAGGAATGGGAGAGGAGGAATGGGAGAGGAGGAATGGGAGAGGAGGAATGGGAGAGTAGGAATGGGAGAGGGGGAATGGGAGAGGAGGAAGGAGAGAGGAGTAATGGGAGAGGAGGAATGGGAGCGGAGGAATGGGAGCAGAGGAATGGGAGTGGAGGAAGGAGAGAGGAGTAATGGGAGAGGAGGAATGGGAGAGGAGGAATGGGAGCTGAGTGATGGGAGAGGAGGAATGGGAGCGGAGGAATGGGAGCAGAGGAATGGGAGCGGAGGAAGGAGAGAGGAGGAATGGGAGAGGAGGAATGGGAGAGGAGGATTGGGAGAGGAGGATTGGGAGAGGAGGAATGGGAGAGGAGGAATGGGAGAGGAGGAATGGGAGCTGAGGAATGGGAGTGGAGGAATGGGAGTGGAGGAAGGAGAGAGGAGGAATGGGAGAGGAGGAATGCATAGTGGGTTTTTAACTAGAGCTTCCCTGACCAGACGTGGGCCAAGAGAGTGAGGAGACGAGCAGGGTCCCACAGCGCTCACTCACAGACCACCAGTGACGTCAGATTGATGAAGACATTGACATCAAAGGAGACATTTGTACAGTATGGTGAGGTCTCTGTCTGCTGAGAGTGAAGAAGCTCAGTGGAGAAGCTTCATGAAGGTTACTGTTGTCAGGGTTCTAGGTTTGGCCTATGCAATAACACAACTATAACAATCCTTTCAAACTTTTCATTTTGGACATCTTTAATTAACAGCTATACCTTTATTATCGTTAACTCAAATAATTGAACTATGCAGAATCAGATACATAACATGCCCTTTACAGGACTGAGGTGGTTGTCATAGCTACAGGAAGAGGATTGAACTCTAGCTAGTGGAGTAGAAGCCCTGTACAGTTTGTAACTCCTACAGTAAACAAGACACTCCCATAAGGTCTTAATAAGTATTAGGACTCCTGTCTTTAAGAGATAATTACATTCTTGGGACTCACCGTCAGTGATGGCCTCTCCTTTTAGACTCTTGACCCCTCCGGGCATGAGGTACCCATCCAGGAAGAACTCAATCATCCCATCACCCGCCGTGATCACCACATGGAGCCACACGTTGTCCTCCACAAACCTCTCTGCCGTGGTCCGGGCCACCTGGGTGTAGTTGGCCCCCAGGGCTGTGTAGTACAGCATCACGCTCACATGAGACTCATTAGTCTGGACCTTCACCCCATAGTACAAAGTCCTGTTACTGTTACCCTTAGACACGATGAAGCCGTTGGTGTCCAGCCTGGGAATCAGCCAGACCGAGAAGGTGAAGTTAGCCAGGTTGCCAGGCCCGTCCTCTGGGCTGATGGTGCCGTAGGCCCCCTGGCGGCCCGAGAAGAGCCAGGCATCGGTGCCTGAGTGGTGCCTCCTGGAGTGGGGCCTGAGCTCCACCTCCTTGGGGAAGAAGGCGCTGAGAAGGAGGTCCTGCATAGGAGGGAGGCCGATAGGGAAACGGTCGGATACGATCTCCCAGGCAACCCGCACATCCCCGAAGGTGCCCTGCTGCCGCAGTATGTTGAAGGAAGTGACATCAGACATGTCCAGTTCTGACAGGACGTCCTCAGCCACTTCCTGGTCCAGGTTGTCATCAGCTATGGCGAACACTCCAAAGGGGTCATCGTTGAAGGGTATCAGGACGGATGCGTTGAGGGATGTAGTAGCCAATCGGCCGCCCTCGCCAGGGTAACCACCTATGAAATATCACCGGAAAGGAAATGGTTAATGCTTTAATGTCAACAATATGTGTAATGTGACACAGAGTAATTCAGGACTAACCCATGCCATCCCATTTCAACTGAGAGAACATGGGTAGCAATCTCAGATATTGATGTTCCAGTCAAGAAGATACTTCAGCTTTGTTTCCACATACCTCACCTGGAGCATACCTGCCTCATGCCTCACCTCCCCTACCTGAGATGTTGATGAGCCTGAGGACATAGAACTCGTTGAACTCCGGGAGCTGGTCTGAGATGGCCTGCAGGACGATGGGCTTGGTCTCCTCTCCCGTGGTGAAGGTGATGGAGCCAGAGGTGTTGATGAACTCATGACCAGGCTCCAGGGCTGTGTCATTGGCATAAAGGCGCCAGAACACCGTCACGTTGCCAAAGTGTCCCCTGGCCCTGATAACACTAAGAGATGACAGGACTGCATGAGGGACTGAGAGAGAAGAGTGCCACAGACACTACGGCCCCGAAGGACCCAAACTGACACAGTCCCGGATTCAATTATTACAGCAGTTGCTAGGATCATCAACTCAAGAAGTTTGGTTAGATCTAGTTCTGAGCGATTAACAGAAATGTCAAATTTGTAGTTTTTTTAAACAACTAATTGACTGACATCGGTTCAATTATTTGAATTCCATTTCATTTTGTTTCTCTAGAGACAAATCAGATCAAGCCCAATAGAGAGAGCAGTTGCTTCGTGATGTATCTCTATCTGAAAATACATCATCTAAGTAATTGATAGTTGGTATTCAGCAGTCATAAAAGTATGCCTTATTTACTTTGAAGAACTACTAAAATAGTGATTTTTGTCAGACAGCATAGGCAGCAGCTCTATAGTGATGAGATGATGACTTGGAATGAAATAATAAAGTCATCAAATAAAATAAATGTAATATACACAATAACTTTATAATAATATAATAATATAATAATATTCAATTAAAGTGATGTGAATAAATGATGGTTGATAAGCAGTAAGGGGCAGTCACTACCATCATGGGACTTGTATTAATTGTTTAATTCTGTGTTGTTACAGCATTCAACCCACATAATGCATTTGCATTTAATGTTCTAAACTATTTTTGAAACCCGAAATCGAAAACTGTGATTTTAACAGAAACCAAACTGACCTCAAAAAACACAAATTGCTCCGCTCTAGTTAAAGCTGCTAAATGATTCCAGAGGCTGGGTAAGCATCAAGGACAGGTGTATGATGTATTAAGGCTGGGTAAGCATCAAGGACAGGTGTATGATGTATTAAGGCTGGGTAAGCATCACGGACAGGTGTATGATGTATTAAGGCTGGGTAAGCATCAAGGACAGGTGTATGATGTATTAAGGCTGGGTAAGCATCAAGGACAGGTGTATGATGTATTAAGGCTGGGTAAGCATCAAGGACAGGTGTATGATGTATTAAGGCTGGGTAAGCATCAAGGACAGGTGTATGATGTATTAAGGCTGGGTAAGCATCAAGGACAGGTGTATGATGTATTAAGGCTGGGTAAGCATCACGGACAGGTGTATGATGTATTAAGGCTGGGTAAGCATCAAGGACAGGTGTATGATGTATTAAGGCTGGGTAAGCATCACGGACAGGTGTATGATGTATTAAGGCTGGGTAAGCATCAAGGACAGGTGTATGATGTATTAAGGCTGGGTAAGCATCAAGGACAGGTGTATGATGTATTAAGGCTGGGTAAGCATCAAGGACAGGTGTATGATGTATTAAGGCTGGGTAAGCATCAAGGACAGGTGTATGATGTATTAAGGCTGGGTAAGCATCACGGACAGGTGTATGATGTATTAAGGCTGGGTAAGCATCAAGGACAGGTGTATGATGTATTAAGGCTGGGTAAGCATCAAGGACAGGTGTATGATGTATTAAGGCTGGGTAAGCATCAAGGACAGGTGTATGATGTATTAAGGCTGGGTAAGCATCAAGGACAGGTGTATGATGTATTAAGGCTGGGTAAGCATCAAGGACAGGTGTATGATGTATTAAGGCTGGGTAAGCATCAAGGACAGGTGTATGATGTATTAAGGCTGGGTAAGCATCAAGGACAGGTGTATGATGTATTAAGGCTGGGTAAGCATCAAGGACAGGTGTATGATGTATTAAAGCTGGGTAAGCATCACGGACAGGTGTATGATGTATTAAAGCTGGGCTTCCTTACTAGAAGTTGTTGGTCTTGCCCTCTTTCACAGGCCTCTCTGTCGATTCCAGGGAGAATATTCCGTTGGCCTCATCATTGGCCTCAATCACCACTGTTGCTGTGTCACCCCCATACACAACAGCATCACCTGTACCCACACACCCACACACACACACACACACACACACACACACACACACACACACACACACACACACACACACACACACAGGTCACAATGTGAAATTACACAGTTAGTTGCTGGGTGTCAAGGTCAGATATTTTTACTCAACCACTTTCAAACTTTCAAAGCACGCAGACACTGAATACATTTACAATGCCTGTTAAAAATATGTCCCTCTGTTTTTATTAAATAACAAATGACTGAACAAGAGAGAAACATTTAATGTCCTTCAAGTCAGTCAAAATAATATGATGTTCTTGTTTGAACTTTATTTTTTATAACACGTTGGTAAAAGAAAACGACGTGAAAATGTCTTCTTTAAAATAACCTCTTTAAAGTCTGTCCTCAGCATGTGGTTCCGCTTTTTATAAGGAATACAGAGAGAGACAGAGACCAGGTTGCTTTGAAATAAGCACATTGTAATTGTCATGCTAAATATCATAACATAAAGGAAAGAGTGTTCTCATTAACATAGCACACGGTAACCACCGCAACCCAGCAGAGAGGGTCAGGGTTCTGCGTGCAGATGTCCGCCACAACAACAAAAACATAAGAGCCCTCTTATAAACTAAGGCTTGGAATGGAGCAGAGTGAGTCAACACGTATTCTCTATCAAAGTGGTCCATGTGTATACAGCCATCCAGGCAGGCCGAGTAGTGGCCTGGCTGTGTGCTGCAGCTTGCAGAGTGAGTCTGAGTTCAGTAATTAAGTTCCCCCACAGCCTTTCATTTCTGTCTGTTTCCCAAAAACCTGGGATTAGGAGGGCATTTCAGAGTCACCAGAGTCAATGCTAATCAACCCAGTTACTCACCAATGTACAGAAAGAACTGTCAAAGAGACTGGCTACTAAACATGGAAATACAGTCAATGCAATGAGGCTGGTTGATTCGTGCTACAGCTGCCTCCAAAATGACTTGACCCATGTAACTTTGTGCTCTTGTATTGAGAGTATAAATTAGATTGAGTAATTGAATAGAACGTAATCAAACATAAGAATGGCCAGGGGGGTTTCTTGGTCACGTGACCTGACCAGACCAGGCAACATTCTAGATTTTAGCTATTGGCTAAAACTAGGGCTCAGGGGTTTTTCCTGTTCAGATCACGAGGTCAGGAGAAATATCTTGTCTGTTTCAGTGCAAAGAAAGCGAGTCAGTCTTCCACACCTGTAGTGTTGTAGAGAATGATATAGAATGGTTCTTCGGTCTCAGGTATGTCGTCCTCCTCC
Organism: Oncorhynchus mykiss; assembly: GCF_013265735.2. Lineage (NCBI taxonomy): Eukaryota > Metazoa > Chordata > Actinopteri > Salmoniformes > Salmonidae > Oncorhynchus > Oncorhynchus mykiss. The sequence continues at coordinate 12,495,082 of NC_048570.1, forward strand.
ACGACTACATAGATGTTCTTCATCCATTGTCCCACGCCAAACACCAGCACAGTGTTGTTACTCAGCGGGGCCAAGTCACGAGGTGACGCCTCACCATAGTCCACGCGATACATCACCGTGGCAACGAAGTCAGCCGGGCCAGCCCTCAAAACGGTCAAGTTAGCCACGCCCCCCTCCTGAAGCCTGACAACCACAGGCTCTGAAGGACAGAGAGACAAGAGTCTTATGTCACCTTATGTCAACTGACAAACTATGTCGCTTGACATAAAAACAATGTCACTTGACATATCCACTTTATGTCTGGCGATACACAGCTGAACTTGATCCTCACCTGCAAAGTAAATCGGGTTATCGTTTTTGTTTATGTGCAAGCTGGCGTCGAGTATGTTCCCAAGTCTTGCTCCCCCTGTCGCACTGAGGAGAGTGATGGTGAAATTCTCCATTGCCTCTGGTATCTTATGGGGAAACAAGACACTGTCACTATTGTGTAGATAAGATGGAAGATACAGTACCATCCAAATCATGAAACTCTATTGACATAAATCACACAATATATTATGTCAAGGAGACCTGATTGTAGTAGTTGGTCAGATACCGTTGTGTTTGAGAGACAGCTTTACCTCATCAGGTACAGAGAAGAGGGTGAGGTTTTTCATATACTCCCCCTCAGCAAACACAATGTATCCCTGTACGGGGCTGACGTCAGCAGACATGTGGGGCTCTAGGAACCAGGACACTGACACCTTCCCGAAGAGACCCCTGTTCCTCACCACGGGATAGGCCACTGCCAAGCAGACCCACAACATAACACACTGTTCACAATACAATACACTCAATCCTATTAGTTCCTTTATCATCTCTCTACTGCATCCTCATTTTAAATAATTAAAATGACTTAAAATATGATCACAACTGTTTTCCTGCTACATTTCTTTTGTTATACTACATAGTCCTAAAGTGCTGTATAGTTGGTAGTCACTGTTCCTCCACTGCTCCATTGTACCTGAGTGAGACTGGGAGCCTTTGCTCTCGTTGATGGCCTCTGCCAGTCCAGAACGGATGAACTCGATGACCCCGAAGGGGTCGTCGTTCCTGCGCACCGTGATGTTGACCTCTCGGTGGTTGCCAAGGCGACTGGCTGGAGTGCTGTAGCTGCTGAGTACCATCGAGAATGTCTCATCCAGCTACACGCACGCACGCACACACGCACACACACACACACACATACACACACACACACACACACACACACAATAACAGGACTGTCTCACTGTAATCTGCCCACCGTGCTCTACACTCAAACACATACCTGTATACTGTTAACTATCGTAACAAAATCAACTGATGTTGAATTTCATCGGCAATTCAAACTGGAAACTGTAAGACCAGTGACACCCTAACAGTCAGGAAGAGGTGTCCATGCCATTCATGATGCCATTCATGATGCCATACATGATGCCATACATGATACCAGACAGCACTGTAGCTGTACCTCGGGGACCTCGTCAGGCCGTGCCACCAGTGCTACTAGCACCTCCCTCTCCCCGGGCTTGAACTCCAGGACACCGGTAGCGCCGTAGAACTCTGTGTAGCCCGAGGGTATGAGGGCGTACTGCACCAGCTGTTTGAGTAGCTGCCCCTTGGTCCGGATCACACTCAGCTCCACCGCCTCACCCTCCTACAGGGCAAAGGTCACAGAAAAAAGGGACAAACTATGTCAGAAGTGTTGCTGTTTTTGACGTAGGTTAGCCATTGATTTAACCATATTTAGAAAAAGTGTCAGAGTAGGAGTTCTGATCTAGGATCGGGTCCTGCCTCTTATTCATTATGATATAAAAGGCTAAACTGGTTATAGATCAGCACTTCTACTCTGAGATGCATTGGGGCCATGGTCTTTCGCAAATGGATGAAACAGATGAGCATCAACAACCATGATATCTAAGTGTGTGTGTCAGACGTACGTTAATGTACCAGGGTCCTCTGGAGAAGGAGGAGAACTCAAAGACTCCACCTGGGTCGTCATTCTCCACGATGACAATCTCTCGACGGGTGAAGCCAGGCTTCAGGATCTGGTTCTCAACGTTAGTCCTGCAACACAGAGGGGAACTCAGTATCTAGACTACGAAGGAACTCACAGGCCTCTATAGTGCATTCGGAAAGTATTCAGACCCCTTTACTTTTTTGTAAAAAAACAAGACTGAAATATCACATTAACATAAGTTTTCAGACTCTTTACTCAGTACTTTGTTGAAGCACCTTTGGCAGCGATTACAGCCTCGAGTCTTCTTGGGTATGACGCTACAAGTTTGGCACACCTGTTATTGGGGAGTTTCTCCCATTCTTCTCCCCAGTCTAAGGTCCAGAGCGCTCTGGAGTAGGTTTTCATTAAATATATCTCTGTACTTTTCTCCGTTCACTAGTCTCCCAGTCCCTGCCGCTGAAAAACATAATCACAGCATGATACTGCTGCCACCATGCTTCACTGTAGGGATGGTGCCAGGTTTCCTGCAGATGTGATGCTTGGCATTCAAGCCAAAGAGTTCAATATTGGTTTCATCAGACCAGAGAATCTTCTTTCTCGTGGTCTGAGAGTCGTATAGGTGCCTTTTGGCAAACTCGAAGCGGGCTGTCATGTGCCTTTTACTGAGGAGTGTTTTCCGTCTGTACACTCTACCATATAGGCCTGATTGGTAGAGTGCTACAGAGATGGTTGTCCTCCTGGAAGTTCTCCCATCTCCACAGAGGAACTCTGGAGCTCTGTCAGAGTGACCATCGGGTTCTTGGTCACCTCCCTGACCAAGGTCCTTCTCCCCCGATTGCTCAGTTTGGCTGGATGGCTGGTTCTAGGAAGAGTCTTGGTGGTTCCAAACTTCTTCCATTTAAGAATGATGGAGGCCACTGTGTTCTTGGGGACCTTCAATGCTGCAGTCATTTTTTGGTACCCTTCCCCAGATCTGTGCTTCAACACAATCCTGTCTTCTCGGAGCTCTACAACAATTCCTTCGACCTCATGGCTTGGTTTTTGCTCTGACATGTCTGTCAACTGTGGGACCTTATATAGACTATTGTGTGCCTTTCCAAATCATGTCCAGTCAATTGAATTTACCACAGGTGGACTCCAATCAAGAGACATCTCAAGGATGATCAATGGAAACAGGATGCATCTGAGCTCAATATCGAGCCTCATAGTAAGGGGTCTAAATATTTATGTAAATAAAGTATTTATTTTTTTATTTTTAATGTATTTGAAAAATTCGAAAAAAAACTGTTTTCACTTTCTCATTATGGGGTATTGTGTGTATATTGATGAGGAAAAACATTTTAGAATAAGGCTGTAACGTAACAAAATGTGGAAAAGTCAAGCGGTCTGAATACTTTCCGAATGCACCGTACACCAGGGGCATGGGGTTGTAGTGTACTTTTAAAACCATCGAAGAGTGTGTGTAAAACAACAAGGAGTGACAAAATCAAAGTAGGGGACATGCACTTCAAAGCTTGCACCAGGTATTGTCATCTAGTAATTCCTTATATTGTGTCATGTTCAGTAATGACCAGAGAGGCCTGTTATTGTGACTGCTCTGAATAACATTGTCACTCAGTGGCCCCCCAAGCCTCTCTCTCACACAGCAGGAAACCTGTGTGTAAAGCATTCCAAACAAACACTTGCAGGCAACGTGCAGCATGCATACAAACACTGATCTCTTTACAGGAAGAATGGTTAAATTAGGTGCAACACAAAGAAGATCCCTCCTCACTCCCCACACCCTCTCTTCCCACAACAACCACCACAACAACCCCGTCTCCCATCAACCAAAGGTCACAGAAATCCTAAAGTGGTCCCTTTTCCCCAGAGCAAGTCCCAGTTCACAGCACACAAAGGGTCCAGACTCACTCCCCTCTCCACTTACACAAAGTACACTACAAAGCGCACAGTCTCCACTCTGCAGGATAGGAGGGAGGAGGGAGAGAGAGAGACAAGGTCATGGATAACAGATGACAGGCAGGGATTGGGGTAAGGGAAAGGGGTAAGGGTAAGGGAAGGGATAGGGGTAGGGGTAAGGGTAGAGGTAGGGGTGAGTGTAGGGGAAAGGGCAAGGGTAGGGGTAGGGGTAAGGGTAAGGATAGGGGTGAGGTAGGGGTGAAGTAGGGGTAAGGTAGGGGTAGGGTAGGGGTAGGGGAAAGGGCAAGTGTAGGGGTGAGGTAGGGGAAGGGGTAACTGTAGGGGTGAGGTAGGGGAAGGGTAAGGGATGAGCTCTCCTTAAAAGCCCATGACACCCTGGTCTCACTGCTCGCATTAGCAATTCTTAGAATAGACTATTGATTTTTTGTTAGAATTTTAAGCACAGCCTTGTATTGTTCAGTAAATTAACTAGTGGCCAGTAATCTACTGAATCAAACCCCAGGTAGGACATACCATATGGCAATGGTGTGTGGTGTGTGGTACCTAAACAGAGCATAGTCAGACACAGGCACTTATGAAGTCACATTGCCACTGATTAACTGAATGAAAATATGTTGGCCAACCAAAGCTCCTCAGGGTTGCAGTGCAGTACCTGTCCAGGGTGAGGAGAAGGGTCTCGTTGACCTCTGGGATGTTGTCGGCCATGATGGTGACGTTGATGACCGCGTCACTCTGTCCAGTCAGGAACACCACTGAGCCGCTCAGGGGTTTCAGGTCGTCAGGGGTGACGTCAGCCTGCTTGTCTCCGATTGGTCGAAGGCTCCAGAATACCACAGCCTGTCCATCTGTCCCATCCCGCCGCAGGCTGAGGGTCACCTGTAACAGGAGGCAGAATATCTTAACCCTCAACCATCAGCAGTCATATTAGAGACTTGAAGAAACTGACTTATGACAAGAAGCAATAATCTTTCCATTTCAAAGACTGTAGCGTTTCAAAGACTTTAGCGTTATATGAGGGGAATTGCTGATTTTGCCCAAAAAATTGCCATCGCAGAAGCGCAAAATTGATGCACACAGAAGGTTAGCATGTTAACTTGTGTTCCATTGATGCAGACAGAGGGTTAGCATGTTAACTTGTGTTCCATTGATGCAGACAGAAGGTTAGCATGTTAACTTGTGTTCCATTGATGTAGACAGAGGGTTAGCATGTTAACTTGTGTTCCATTGATGTAGACAGAAGGTTAGCATGTTAACTTGTGTTCCATTGATGCAGACAGAGGGTTAGCATGTTAACTTGTGTTCCATTGATGCAGACAGAAGGTTAGCATGTTAACTTGTGTTCCATTGATGCAGACAGAGGGTTAGCATGTTAACTTGTGTTCCATTGATGAAGACAGAAGGTTAGCATGTTAACTTGTGTTCCATTGATGTAGACAGAGGGTTAGCATGTTAACTTGTGTTCCATTGATGCAGACAGAAGGTTAGCATGTTAACTTGTGTTCCATTGATGCAGACAGAGGGTTAGCATGTTAACTTGTGTTCCATTGATGCAGACAGAAGGTTAGCATGTTAACTTGTGTTCCATTGATGTAGACAGAGGGTTAGCATGTTAACTTGTGTTCCATTGATGCAGACAGAAGGTTAGCATGTTAACTTGTGTTCCATTGATGCAGACAGAAGGTTAGCATGTTAACTTGTGTTCCATTGATGTAGACAGAGGGTTAGCATACCGTGCTAGTGTTGGTGTCCTCTGGCTCATACACCACCACCGTAGTGTTACTGGTAAAGCCGATCTCCCCATTTGCGATGTCAGGGGTGACTGTGAGGGTGAGGTTGAGCGCCCCTCCGAAGCGAGGACTCACAGACGGGATCGGAGTGCTGATACTGACCAGGTCCACACGGTCCAGCTGAGAGAGAGACAACAATGATCATTAAGCACAAATCTTCATCAGAAATACATGACTCAACATTAATACCAGTATGTGACATTATGTTAGCCAAATGGAAAATGAAACAATGTTAAAAATGTCTTTAAGAAAGGAGAAAATAAAATACAGCCCCCATGACTCTCATATGGGCGGTATATAAGTAGAGGCACGTGTGTGTGTGTGTGTGTGTGTGTGTGTGTGTGTGTGTGTGTGTGTGTGTGTGTGTGTGTGTGTGTGTGTGCGTGTGCGTGTGTGAGTGTGAGTGTAAGTGAGAGTGGGGCGTGTGTGAGTGCGGGCGTGTGTGTGTGTGTGTGAGAGAGTGCGGGCGTGTGTGTGTGTGTGCGGGCGTGTGTGTGTGTGTGTGTGTGTGTGTGTGTGTGTGTGTGTGTGTGTGTGTGTGTGTGTGTGTGTGTGTGTGTGTGTGTGTGTGTGTGTGTGTGTGAGTGAGTGAGTGAGTGAGTGTGAGTGTAAGTGAGAGTGGGGCGTGTGTGTGTGAGTGCGTTGTGTGTGAGTGCGGGCGTGTGTGTGTGAGTGCGGGCGTGTGTGTGTGAGTGCGGGCGTGTGTGAGTGTGTATGTGTGGGAAAGCAGTTTGGGACCCATTGAATATGAAGGAGGTACTTCAATTTAGTGTTCGTTTTTATGTGTTGCTTGATGAGGGCTATTTGTTTGGACTGTTGGACAGATCCCCTGGCAAAGGGCCCGACCACAGTTCTCAGGTCCAAGGCACTCACACATGCAAATGAGGGACCGTGTCTCTGGACAAGCTTGACTAAACCAAGAACCAACCAACATTTCCCAGAGCTGGAGTAGCTGACAACTTTCCAATAGCATTAGCATACAGCTGTACACGTGAGCTAAGTTAATGTCTTCTCACATTTGAACAAAATGGATCTTCTAATCTACTGTATATGAAAGCTCCCATGTAAGACTTGTGTCTCTAGCTCCCTGTGACAGTGCTTCAATGATTAGATCAAACAGTGTTGCTGTCCGTGACAGCACAAAACAGCTCTATTCTTTCAAAAGACTAGTCAAATATAGTTTAGAAAGAGTTTCAACTAAAAAGACAAAAATGTCATTGATATTCAAAAACAAATCATATTTGGTCATAAACAAATAAGATTTGAAGGTATTTGAACACATGCAAGTTATTTGAAAACAAAAACATTTATTTGATGACTGTCAAATATTTGATGAAGAACCAACAACTACAACAGTGGGATGAATTAGTCTAAATATATGATCATAAGCACATGGTTCGGAAGGCTCCTGGATAAGAATCTTAATATTGCCTATAATCTAGAATTAAATACATGAATCACCTCAACATGAGAGTAGACCACTTTTGCAGCTTCAAAATGACGAACAAATATATTAACGACCAGTTTAATGTTATATGTTACTGAGAAAACCAACAGTAACAAAATATGCCTATTACGTGTTGAAAGGAAACTAAATACCCCAAAATGACCTTCTTAAATCATCTACAGCCAAGGTCAGTGGAAAATCATGTTAGTTTGCATTCTGAGTAAACTGTCCCTTTAAAGATGGTACAGTGTGTGTTTGAAACAAGAACATTCACCCTCAGATGGACAAAGCGGTTTAAAATTGTTTTAGCATCCCAACCTTCTGTTTACAAATGGCTTTGAATTACTTTGCAGTATTTTCAGGTATCATAAAATGCCATTTTTCAACCTTTTCAGTGTTTGAAAAATATACAGTAGTTGCACCTTATTTTAACTTCTCTGTACAAAATAGCACTGGTTAAGTGGTTTGACTTGATTATGTACACCTGGGGAAATGGACATTCAGGAGAATCGACACAGAATGTTCAAATGTATATGTTTTGTGTAGATCAAAAATGACTGTCAGATAGATTGGAATAGAACAGGAGATGGTGTGTGCTCTAGTCATTCTATTTCTATCTTCAACAAGCAGTACCCCTACCTACATGTCAGTGATGTAAAGTACATAAGTAAAAATACTTTAAAGTACTACTTAAGTAGTTTTTTGTGGTATCTGTACTTTACTTTACTATTTACAGTGCCTTGCGAAAGTATTCGGCCCCCTTGAACTTTGCGACCTTTTGCCACATTTCAGGCTTCAAACATAAAGATATAAAACTGTATTTTTTGGTGAAGAATCAACAACAAGTGGGACACAATCATGAAGTGGAACGACATTTATTGGATATTTCAAACTTTTTTAACAAATCAAAAACTGAAAAATTGGGCGTGCAAAATTATTCAGCCCCTTTACTTTCAGTGCAGCAAACTCTCTCCAGAAGTTCAGTGAGGATCTCTGAATGATCCAATGTTGACCTAAATGACTAATGATGATAAATACAATCCACCTGTGTGTAATCAAGTCTCCGTATAAATGCACCTGCACTGTGATAGTCTCAGAGGTCCGTTAAAAGCGCAGAGAGCATCATGAAGAACAAGGAACACACCAGGCAGGTCCGAGATACTGTTGTGAAGAAGTTTAAAGCCGGATTTGGATACAAAAAGATTTCCCAAGCTTTAAACATCCCAAGGAGCACTGTGCAAGCGATAATATTGAAATTGAAGGAGTATCAGACCACTGCAAATCTACCAAGACCTGGCCGTCCCTC